>NC_135234.1:525419051-525719051 GCF_051348905.1 Ranitomeya variabilis | reverse complement strand
TTTGAAGTGACTTTGAGGGGCCCACATGACAGAAAATACCCAAAAGTGACACAGTTCTAATAACTACACCCCTCAAAGTAATCAAATCTACATTCAAGTAGTTTACCAACCCTTCAGGTGCCTCATAAGAATTAATAAAATGTTGCTGAATAACTTCTATTAATAAGGAAAAAAAGGGGTTACCACTGCGCTTACCCTCAAGGATTAAGTCAGATATTAATAAATATTAAACTGATGGATCACTGTAGCATGATACTGCGGTATACAGCGATATACTAGTGATTGCCAATACAGTAGTTGAAGCCACTTACTTGTGTAGACCAAATCAAGGATGCTGATGCCGTGCTGATGTTTGTAGAAGTGCAGGAAGACCAGAGCATAGTGAGCGTCCTCCCGTACTGCTTGCAGGCATGGGTGCACAGGACCACAGGGGGTGATGTGTGGAGGCAGAAAGAGTAGTGGCGGGCTCCGGCCGGAAGCTCTGCCGCCGTGAAACAGTAACTGACACTGCCGAACAGCTGGAGAATGTGACGTCCCGTGGCTGGTAAGGACGGTTTACAGAAAGTTGAGAATACCTGTTTGTGGTAGGGATCTCATTAAATGTAGGGGTGTATGGTTCTACAGATAGAGAATGTTGTGTACCCACTGACGTACTTAGTTGCAGGGGAACATCCTGATCATCAAAGGTAGAATTGTTGCTGGTGCTTCTCCTTGTAGGGATACCCCTACTTGTTAGTCCTTGATTGTTTTTAGTATGGATAGAGACTGGTGTATATTGGGTGGAACTAGTGTCTGTATATATAGAAAAGACCATAGAAGTATTAGCTGGAGTTAGGGATGGTGTTAGGTTGTACTCATCCAGGGTTAGAAGTTCTTGCTGTGAGGGTGCTACACTCTAGCCTGCCCTCACAAGAGGTGATGTCAAAATTAAGTAGCACACTATCACGAGAAACGTTTTTCATTTTTTTGTTCATAATTTAATTTTCTTTGAATTTTAATTTAGATATAATATTGGAGGTAATGTTTTGAACACCTTCCACCTGATTAAAAGTTTTAAGTTGTTCAAATAAATTTGTAATCAATTGGGTCGTCTTTTTAAGATTTATTAATCTTTTCTCAATAATAAAATGAAGAGCTTGATTGGAGAAAGAGGCAAAGAGAGAATCCCACTCCTTTTGAATAGCTGGATCACCGAAATCACTGGCAAGAGTTTTATATACTGTTAGACCCCTTGGAACAATGCCAGCTTGTAATATATATATATATACTATATTTATTACTAGTGTGTTCATCTCAATATGTGCTTTATAGTGCATCTTACACTTTCACTAATGTGCCACTTGTTGCTCAATCATGATGGCGTATAAGCAATAAGTGTGAACAGGCAGGGGCAGAAGGGCACTCCACAGCTATATAAGGATGGTTTTAGGGGCCGTACCTGTAACCCTGAGGAAGAGGGACCACATCCCTCAAAACGCGTTGGTTGGTCTGACCCCTATGCGCACCCGTCCTTACCAGCCATGTGACGTTACATTCTCCAGCTGTCCGGCAGTTTCAGTTTGTTTCACAGCAGCGGAGCTTCCGGCAGGAGCCCGCCGCTACTCTTTCTGCCTCCACACATTACTGCCTGTGGTCCTGTGCACCCACGCCCGCAAGCAATACGGGAGGACGATCCCTATGCTCTGGTCTTCCTGCACTTCTACAAACCTCAGCACGGCATCAGCTTCCTTGATTTGGTCTACATAAGTAAGTGGCTGCAACTATTGTCACTCACTAGTATATCGCTGTATACCGCAGTATCGTGCTACAGTGATCCATGAGTCTAATATTTATTAATATCTGACTTAATCCTTGAGGATAAGCGCAGTGATAACACCTTTTTTCCCTTATTAATAGAAGTTGTTCAGCAGGATTTGCACAGAGCCTGCACTTTCATTTGCAGTTACCAACTTATATATTTCAGTCTAGGAGCGCCAGTGTGTTTTTCTGTATAATTAATAAAATGTAAAAGGAAAAAATGAACATTTAACTTTTTTCACAAAAAATTTAATTTAGCTCCAAAGTTTATTTTTACAAGGATAACAAGGAAAAATTAGCTTCAAAATTTGTTGTGCAATTTCTGCTGAGTATGCGAATACCCCATATGTGGGGGAAAACTACTGTTTGGGTGCCTAGCAGAGCTCGGAAGGAAAGGAGCACCATTTGACTTTTTCAACGCAAAAATGTCTGGAATTGATAGCAGAAACATTTTGAGAGCCCCTGAGGTGCCTAAACAGTGTGCTGAGCACATTGAACTCTCTATTGCTTCACAGAAGTTTATAATAGCTGTGAAAATAAAAAAATCACATTTTTCACACAAAAATGGTCTTTAAGATCAATTTTTATTTTTACAAGGGTAACAGGAGAAAATGGACCCAACAATTTGTTGTGCAGTTTCTCCTGAGTATGCCGATACCCCATGTGTGGGGTAAACCACTGTTTGAGAGCATGACAGGGCTCGGAAGGGAAGGAGCACCTTTCTACTTTTTAAGAACAAAAATGGCTGGAATGAGAGTGGATGCCATGACACATTTGGAGAGCCCCTGATGTGCCAAAACAGTGGAAACCCCCCACAAGTGACCCCCAGATGCTTCACAGAAGTTTATAAACTAGAGCTGTGAAAATAAAAAATCTATTTTTTCCCACAAAAATTTTCTTTTAGCCCTAATTTTTTTTTTATTTTCACAAGGGTAACATTACAAAATGCAAAATACAATTGTTTGTGCAATTTTTCCTGAGTGCGCCAAAACCCTATATGTGGTCAAAAAACAACTTTTGATGCACAGTGCAAAATTCATAAGTGAAGAAGCATCATATTGTAGTTCAGATTTTGCTGGAATGGTATGTGCCATCTCACATTTGCAGAGCTACTCTGATTTTTGTAAGGCAGAATAAGCAAACACCAGCAATTCAGGCATTGTCGGGTTTTTTTTAATGTCACTTCATATGTGGTAAAATTGATAAGGAAGCTTTATTCCTCTTGGCACTTTAATACAATAACAACTTTTATAGTAAAAATAATTATTAAGAGCTGTATAGTGGCTTGATTTTTGCAGGACAAGATGTTTTCAGTTACACCATTTTTATTTACATTAGTTTTCTTACTTGCGTTTTATTCTACTTTTTTCCAGCAGCGTGATGAAAAATCTCAGTTTGCCATCTTTTTCTTTTTTACGGTGTTTACTGAAGGGGTAAACTAGTTTGACAGCTTTATAGATCAGGTCACTATGGTCTCGGTGATATGAAAAATGTGTACTTTTGTTTTACATAAAAATGTGTATTTATTGGTTTAATACCCTTTATTTTTTTATTATTTTGACTTTTTTTCATATTTTTTAAATATTTAGGTTTTTTTTACTTTTTTACTTAGTCTTTTTATGGGACCTTAATTTCTTTCAGTTTGATCACAGGTATAAAGCATTACAATGCCCCAGCATTGCAATGCATTATACCTGTTTTAGGGTTGACGGATTGCACTAAATTAAATCTATGAATGACATGATTTAGATGAAATCCCCAAGGGATCCATTCATTATAATGAGGCAGTAGAGTTACTCTGGACTCCATCTGTCCTTCTCCAGAAATGTCCTTCTTTTCAGAAGCGCACAAAACGGTGGCGGACCTTAAAAGACGGACACTGCCAGGTTATAGGCAAAACGATGTCCACAGTGTCCCCATTTGCCTCATTATAAGGAATCTTCCACTGGGGGTTCTGTCTGAATCACTTATTTCAGAGATTTCCACCGATACCTCAGTGTAAGGGCTCAGTGTAGAGCGCGGGATATACAGTGGGTACAGAAGGTATTCAGTCCCCTTTAAATTTTTCACTCTTTGTTTCATTTTTTTTCTCATTAATGTATACTCTTCACCCCATCTTGACTGAAAAAAAACAGAAATGCAGACATTTTTGCAAATTTATTAAAAAAGAAAAACTGAAATATCATCTGGTCATGAGTATTCAGACCCTTTGCTCAGACACTCTTATTTAAGTTACATGCTGTCCATTTCCTTGTGATCCTCCTGGAGATGGTTCTAATAATAATAATAATAATTTTTATTTATATAGCTCCAGCATATTACGCAGCACTTTACAATGAAGCAGGGACATGTACAAACAATAAATTCGGTACGAGTTAAGACAATTTAAACAGTGACATTAGGAGTGAGGTCCCTTCTCGCAAGCTTACAATCTACAAGGAAATGGGGGGACACAATAGGTGAAAAGTGATTGTTATTTCAGGTCTGGCAATTATAATAAATAGGGATTTTCATACAAAGCTGCATGATCCGGTCATCAGCCCGTGTGTTTAAGTGCAATAGTCAAGTATCAAGTGCAGTTATCATGTGTATGGAGGGTGTGGGGGCAGATGAATAGTAGGGTGCAGATTCAGAGTAATATTTGGAAGGAGGGAACAGGGCAAAGTTAGTTTACTGAGTAGTTGATGTGGTAGGCTTGTTTGAAGAGATGGGTTTTCAAAGCGCGCTTGAATAGGTCGGGGCTAGGTATCAGTCTGATTGTCTGGGGAAGTGCATTCCAGACAGCTGGAGCAGCACGAGAGAAGTCTTGGAGATGGAGGTGTGAGGTTTGGATTACAAGGGATGTTAGTCTTAGGTCATTTGTAGAATGGAGGGCACTTGTAGGGGGATAGACAGAGATGAGAGAGGAGATATAAGGCGGTGCAGAACTGTGGAGTGCTTTGTGGGTGAGAGAGATGAGTTTATACTGGACCCTGTAGCAAATGGGTAGCCAGTGTAATGATTGGCACAAGATGGAGGCATCGGTGAAGTGGCAGGACAGAAATATGACTCTGGCTGCAGCATTCAAGATGGATTGGAGAGGAGAAAGTTTGGTAAGAGGGAGACCGATCAGAAGAGAGTTGTAGTAGTCCAGACGGGAATGAATAAGAGCGACAGTAAGAGTCTTAGCAATTTCAACGGTGAGAAAAGGTTAAATTCTGGAGATGTTTTTAAGATGCAGGTGACAAGAGCGAGTGAGTGATCGGATATAGGGAGTAAAGGAAAGTTTGGTGTCGAATATGACCCCAAGACAGCGGGCATGCTGCTTGGGAGTTATGGTTGAACCCTCCAGGATAATTTCGATGTTGGGCAGAGTGAGGTTAGTAGAAGGGAGAAACACACGAAGTTCCGTTTTGGAGAGATTTAGTCAGGTAGAGGGAGGACATGATGTTAGAGACAGCAGACAAGACAATCCTTGGTATTTTGAATTAGGGTAGGGGTGATGTCGGGGGAAGAAGTGTATAATTGGGTGTCATCAGCATAGAGATGATACTGGAACCCAAATCTGCTGATTGTTTGTCCAATAGGGGCTGTGTAAAGAGAGAAGAGGAGGGGGCCTAGGACTGAGCCTTGCGGAACCCCGATAGTCATGGGACGAGGAGAGGAAGATGAGCTGGCAAAAGATACAGTGAAGGAGCGGTCAGAGAGGTAGGAGGAGAACCAGGAGAGGGCTGTGTCCTTGAGGCCTATAGAGCGAAGCATAGTGAGGAGGAGCTGGTGATCCACAGTGTCAAATGCGGCAGAGAGATCCAGGAGAATCAGCAGAGAGCAATGACCTTTGGATTTAGCTGTTATTAAATCATTAGAGACTTTAGTGAGGGCAGTTTCAGTGGAGTGTAAAGAGTGGAAACCAGATTGTAAGGGGTCAAGAAGAGAGTTATCTGAGAGATAGCGGATTAGACGGGAGTGGAACAAGCATTCCAGGAGTTTAGAGATGAAGGAAAGGTTAGAGACAGGTCTGTAGTTAGCAGTGCAGTTCTGGTCCAGGGATGTCTTTTTAAGTAAAGGGGTTATGATGGCATGTTTAAATGAGGAGGGAAAGATACCTGAAGAAAGAGAGAGGTTAAATATTTTAGTCAGGTGAGTGGTGACCACTGGCGAGAGAGACTGCAGGATATGTGAAGGAATGGGGTCACTGTTGCAGGTTGTAGGCCGAGCAGAAGCGAGGAGCTTGGAAACTTCTTCTTCTGAAACAGGCTCAAAGATGTCTAATGAGCTTGAGGTGCGGCAGGGAAGGTGATCCAGGCACTGAGGAGATTGTGCTGAGATATTCTGATGGATGTGGTTGATTTTTTCTAACAAAAAAGTGGCCAGATCCTCACCGCTGAGGTTGGTGATGGGGGCCTGTTCTTTATGTTTCAGGAGGGAGTTTAAGGTTTAAAAAAGTCGTTTTGGGTTGTTGGATAGTGAGGTGATGAGGCTGGTGAAGTAGGATTGTTTGGCCAGATAAAGGGCAGAGTTATAGGTTTTGAGCATGAACTTATAGTGGATGAAGTCTTCTGCTAAGAGAGATTTTCTCCACTGCCGCTCTGCACACCTTGAGAAACGCTGAAGAAAGCGTATTTGCATAGTGTGCCAGGGCTGCCGTTGTCTGTGTCGGGTCTTTCTGCGTGTAGAAGGTGCTGCTTCATCTAGGGCATTCTTCAGTGTATCATTGAAGTGTGACAATGCTAAGTCTGGACAGGAGAGAGAGGAGATGGGGGCTAGAGATGTGTGGAGATTGTTCACAAGCTGCTGGGTATTAATGGTACGTGTATTCCGATAAGTGTGATAAGTAGGGGTGTCCCGGGTGAGGAGACATTTCTTGACAGAGAAGGAAAGAAGGTTGTGGTCCAAGAGCGGGAGAGGGGAGTTAATAGAGTCGTGCAGCGAGCCAGGACGGGAGAAAACCAGGTCCAGAGTATTCCCATCCTCATGCGTAGAATTAGTAAACTGTGAGAGGCCGAATGAAGAAGTTAGAGAAAGAAGATGAGAGGCAGATTGGGAGAGGGGATCGTTGATGGGGATGTTAAAGTCTCCCATGATGAGGGCGGGATGTCACAGGATAGAAAGTGAGTAAGCCAGGTGACAAAGTGGTCTACTCTTTCATTGGAGTCAAGCTGTGTTTAATTAAACTAATAGGACTTGATTTGGAAAAGAATACACCTGTCTATATAAGACATCACAGGTCACAGTGCATGTCAGACCAAATGAGAATCGTGAGGTCAAAGGAAATGGCCAAGTAGCTGCTGGTGCTGTCGGCTTCTTCTCCACTGCTCTGACTGATGGCCATCCTCAGTTTTAGAGGAATAGAGGCACAGTCCAAAGCAACCTTTAACAAAATGAATTTATTCATACAGGACACAGCACAACCACATGACTTCCAGCATTATCTTCACAGTCAAGACAGCACTTCTCCTTATCTGTCCATTCTGTCTTTTCTATGTCACAAAGTGTTTCCGCAGGTCCGAGTGCCTCTTGCAACTCCTCAGTGTCTCTCTGGTAGAACGTCACTACATTATAGCCTTCTTCTGCCTGTTTTGCCCCCAGACGTCAGATATACACTTCCATAGCTATCCACCTCTTAATGGGATGACCTGCCCATACACTTTTATGGTGACCACTTATCTTTCTTTGAAACCTTCCTCTGTCTCTTCTCTGCTGCTGCTCATACTGTGCCCTCTTCTTCACTCTACTCTCCAGATCCCCTCCTTGAATGGCTGGGCAACTTCTTCAAACGTTGCGGGGATAGTTAAGCAGCTCGGGCCATAGGCCACAGGGGTCTAGCCCCGACTGCCCTAACCAGGAAAAATATTCCTGCCTTATTCCCCAACTATCATCTCCTACAATTAACTCCTATGTGTCCTACCGCTAAACCTATCATACAGTGATAGTGACAGAAAATACATGATTTAACATGTGTAGTATTGCCAGTCAATACATACCAATCAGTATATCAAATGTGATTCCATAATCAGTGTTATGTCCACTCTGGGAAGCATTCAGGTCTTCACTGGAGGACATGTTTGAACAGCAGGCAGCAGTCAAGTGAAACACTAAAAAAAACAGAAAATAAAAATTCAACTTGAGCAAAAAACAATGTAGGCAAAGGCCCCCCCAAAAAATGGGAGGTCAATACTTACATTACAGAGAGCAGCCCAACAGCACAGCAGTCAGACAGCACAGAACCAGGACAGCAGCACAGCACCACACCAGTGGAACAGAGAAATCCTGGACAGGAGAACCGAGGACCACACCACCGCAACTGAGAAATCCTGGACAGGAGAACTGAGGGTCAGTACCACAGCACCAGAACGGAGAAATCATAGATAGGAAAACTTCTAGACAGGAGAACTGAGGGCCACAACAGAAGTATTGTAGGAACGGAGCAGAAAACAGTCTAGAAAGAACAGAAAAAAAGACATAAGTACAGAGTACAGAATACAGACAGACAGACATTTTCAAAGCTTCTATGCTTACATCCAGAGTCTTGTGCCCGCATCCAGAGTCTTGTGCCCACATCCAGAGTCTTGTGCCCGCATCCAGAGTTTTGAGAGTAATGGAGTTCCTGTTTCCAGACCCTCTTTATACAGCAGGCATTTTGCATATGCTAACATCATTTCCTGGAGATAATTAGTGAGAAGTACTCATGCGTATCGAATGCATGCATCCGCATATCCTTGCATATCAATGCTTTCCCATAGACAGTAATGCGTTGCTTTGATGCACTCATCCGCATGCGTATGTCTGCGCATAATTGACGCCTAATTGACGCCTCAAAAATGCAACATATTGTGTTCGCCACCCACTGTGAAATGACGCATGCGTACGCATCAGCATGCGAATGCATGCAAAAGCATGTCCTTGCATACACCATGTTAAAGATATGTACGCATGTGGATCAAACGCTGCACACACAAACACTAATGTGGACCAGGCCTAAGGTGATTTCTGGACTCCAGAGAGTGGGGCTGCCTCTGAATACCACGGGCAACCATAGACTTTAGCTGGAGATCCAGCAGTAACAACATATGTAACAGGAGCCTGAGCAAGATGCCAGGACCAACGTCTGTGCTAAGCAGCAGACCCAGCAACCGGACCCAAATGGGAGACCAGAGCAACAAACAGTGCCTGTGATACATCCCACCTGGCAGGGAAGTCCTGGCTTCTAACAACCTTCTTAGACAATGCTCTGAAAATGGTCTAACAATTTTTCCATAGCTTGGTGACCCACGGGTCATCATGATGACCCCGGGTCACTATGGCAACGATCGGGCCCCCGTGATAATGTCGCAGAGGTGCCGATCTGAAGGGAGTGAGAGCTCCCTCTCCTTGGATGCTAAATGTTGAAATCACTCTTGATCACAGCATTTAGCGAGCAAAACAGCCAGTGGCAGTGCAGGCACCATCCCTGGTTCTTAGTGCAGGAGCTCAAACATTAGCAGCGCTGAGCTCCTTCTGTGATAGGGTAGGAGGTACTGATATTTCAGTTTGACTGAATGATCACAGTCCTCTGAGTGTGGGAACCGATGGCATAGGTCCCCACACCTCTTCCCATGCCACTCAGCTGTCATTACAGAACTGTCAATGCATGTTTGCATGCAGTGACAATTTAAATGCATGACTGACATAGCACATCATGATGCGGGAACTGACACCCGCTCATGACGTGTTATGTTTAGAGTTGAGCCAATTTCTTCAGGTCCCCGCATTATCGGCAAGCTATAGCGCTTACTGAATAAGCTGCAGAGGGAATCCAGATACATGGAGTGTGCTGGCTGGTCAGCTGATCGGCGCCGCAGCTGCATGTATTGCGGCTGTGTCACTGTCACAGCACATGCATGGAGAGCAAAACACACAGGCTGTCCATGCATGTGCTGTGACAGTGACACAGCCGCAATACATGCAGCTGCGGCACCGATCAGCTGATCAGCCGCTACGCTCCATGTATCTGGGTTCCCTCCGCAGCTTATTCGGTAAGCGCTATAGCTTGCCAAATAAGCGGAGACCAGGGGCTGATTATCAGAGGGTCAATATGGGCGGTAGCCCAGGGCCCAGTGGTGTGGGGGGGCCCTGGGCTACCGCACGGATTGACCCTCTGATAATCCGCCCGAGTGTGACTGAATGCCCACCGGCATTTATGTGCCCCCAGACCCGGTGGGCAGAGAGAGGGGGCCCGCATTGGGCCCCTTCTCATCTGCTCACCGGGCCCTTTCCGGCGCTGTGGCGGTTTCCTATTGATGTGTGGGCGCGGGCCCGCACGTCAATAGTTAACAACAGCCGCCAGCCAATTGGAGGCTGGCAGCTGAAGTCGGCCACAGCGCACACGTCGCCGGCGTCTGACATCATTGTCAGTCGCCGGCGAGTGTGAGCTGCTGGAGGGAACTCGCCGCCTGGAGCGCTGGTCAGGTGAGGAGAACTCGTTTTTTTGGGGTTTTTTTGCGAACGGCAATCTGGGGGGCCCTGGGCAATATGATGGACACACTGGGGCAATGCTGGAGATACTGGGGCAATGCTGAAGACACTGGGGCAATGCTGGAGACACTGGGGCAGATTGCTGGACACTGGGGGCAATGCTGGAGACACTGGGGGCAATGCTGGAGACACTGGGGCAGATTGCTGGACACACTGGGTTCAATGCTGGAGACACTGGGGCAATGCTGGAGACACTGGGGCAATGCTGGAGACACTGGGGCAGATTGCTGGACACTGGGGGCAATGCTGGAGACACTGGGGCAGATTGCTGGACACACTGGGGGCAATGCTGGAGACACTGGGGCAATGCTGGAGACACTGGGGCAGATTGCTGGACACACTGGGGGCAATGCTGGACACACTGGGGGCAATGCTGGAGACACTGGGGCAGATTGCTGGACACACTGGGGGCAATGCTGGAGACACTGGTGCAGATTGCTGGAGACACTGGGGCAATGCTGGAGACACTGGGGCAATGCTGGAGACATTGGGGCAGATTGCTGGAGACACTGGGGCAGATTGCTGGAGACACTGGGGCAATGCTGGAGACACTGGGGCAGATTGCTGGACACACTGAAGCAATGCTGGAGGACACACTGGGGCAGATTGCTGGAGACACTGGGGCAATGCTGGAGACACTGGGGCAGATTGCTGGACACACTGGGGGCAATGCTGGAGGAAACACTGGGGCAATGCTGGAGACACTGGGGCAATGCTGGAGACACTGGGGCAGATTGCTGGACACACTAGGGCAATGCTGGAGGACACACTGGGGCAGATTGCTGGAGACACTGGGGCAATGCTGGAGGACACACTGGGGCAATGCTGGAGGACACACTGGGGTAGATTTCTGGAGGACACACTGGGGCAGATTTCTGGAGGACACACTGGGGCAGATTGCTGGAGACACTGGGGCAATGCTGGAGACACTGGGGCAATTCTGGAGACACTGGGGAAGACTGCTGGACACACTGGGGCAATGCTGGAGGACACACTGGGGCAGACTGCTGGACACACTGGGGCAGATGATTCCTGGAGACACTGGGGCAATGCTGAAGACACTGGAGCAATGCTGGAGACACTGGGGCAGATTGCTGGACATACTGGGGGTAATATGATGGAGACACTGGGGCAGATTGCTGGACACACTAGGGCAATGCTGGAGGACACACTGGGGCAGATTGCTGGAGACACTGGGGCAATGCTGGAGACACTGGGGCAATGCTGGAGGACACACTGGGGCAATGCTGGAGGACACACTGGGGCAGATTGCTGGAGACACTGGGGCAATGCTGGAGACACTGGGGCAATGCTGGAGACACTGGGGCAGACTGCTGGACACACTGTGGCAATGCTGGAGGACACACTGGGGCAGACTGCTGGACACACTGGGGCAGATGATTGCTGGAGACACTGGGGCAATGCTGGAGACACTGGGGCAATTCTGGAGACACTGGAGCAATGCTGGAGACACTGGGGCAGATTGCTGGACACACTGGGGGTAATATGCTGGAGACACTGGGGCAGATTGCTGGACACACTGGGGGCAATGCTGGATACTCTGGGGCAATATGCTGGACATACTGGGGCATATTGTTGAACACACTGTCTGGGGGGCAATGCTGGAGACACTGGGGCAATGCTGGAGACACTGGGGCAATGCTGGAGACACTGGGGCAATAATGGACACACTGTGGGCAATGCTGGACAATTGGACATACTGGGGCAGATTGCTGGACACACTGGTGGTAATATGCTGGACACACTGGGGCAATGCTGGACATACTGGGGCAGATTGCTGGACACACTGGTGGTAATATGCTGGACACACTGGGGCAGATTGCTGGACACACTGTCTGGGGGCAATGCTGGACACACTGGGGCAGATTGCTGGACACTGGGGCAATATGCTGGACATACTGGGGCAGATTGCTGGACACACTGGGGGTAATATGCTGGACACACTGGGGGTAATATGCTGGACACACTGGGGCAGATTGCTGGACACACTGGGGGCAGGACTGGAGGCATGGGCAGAATGTAGACACGGGGCATGATTGTAGACACGGGGCAGAATGAAAGACATGGGGCAGGATTGGATCATGGGGCAGGATGGATACGATGGAGACAGATGGGGCAGGATGGGGAGATCATATGGTGTAGAATGGATACTCATGAGTGCAGTATGGGAGAACATATGGCTGGAGCCAGGAATGAGACACACGGGGCCAGGGTGGGGAATATTATTAACATAGGGGCTAATTAAGGGATAGTATTACTGCAGTGATGTATTTATTTTATTTTTTTAGTATACTGTTTTAAATGGGGGGGGGGCGGTCCTGTTACTGTGCAGAGTGATACTATATCGCCTTTTTTTTCTCCATGTGGTGTAATGTAGAAGTTGTGAAAAATTAAGTAATGTGTTCTGCAAGCAGAGCTCAAGATAACTGTGTTATTTCCTGCAGAAACGAGTCCTGGCTGGAAGAAATGATGGCGGTCTGTGCTGGATGAAAGATGGAGGACTTCACCTAGAGACGTCACTGGTGAGTCAGTGTTACCTATACACTGACACTATACACTGTATACTATATACAGAGGTCCTGTGTACAATGTCACCAGTGATCACTGTATTACCTATACATTATATACAGAGCTCCTGTGTATAATGTCACCAGTGATCTCTATATTACCTCTACACTTACACTGCATACTAAGTACAGATCTCCTGTGAATACTGGCACTTATGGTGATAGTATTGTGTTTTGTTTTTTTTATAATTACTGATCAGTATTGTAGCATTCAGTCACTATGTGGTGGTAATATGTGGTCTACAAATGGTGTTGTGGTATTTGTCCCTTGAATGTGCTATTTGGTCACCAAGTGGTAATATGTGGTCTTGACATGGTGCGGTGGTATTTGTTCCTTGTATGTGATATTATTCGATCACTGTGGTTGTAATTTGTGGTCTGGTCATGGCGCGGTGGTATTTGTTCCTTGTATGTGATATTATTGGTCAAAATATACCTAAATTGTATTGCAGATTTTAACAAATATTTAATAGGTTACAGTAGAGTAGGGCCCGGCCATTTTTCTGGAATAATCTGGTTCGGGTATCACATGACCCCCATCACATGACCGGGGGGGACCCACAGTGTCTGAACAGCCCGGGGCCCTGGCTATCCTTAATCCACCCCTGGCGGAGACTCAAAGAAATTCGCTCAACTCTAGTTATGTTGTCATTTTCTGAGAACACAACACAATGCAGAAACAATTTACCGAAATTGTGGCACACATTTCTTGTATGTAGTCAGTGTAAACTTAGACCAGGCAGTCTTAAAATTAGACATAGATTTATCAAACAGCATGAGTCACTTTGACAAATTTTGCATATTGTTCTAAGTTTGCATTGTCTAAGAATTAATCAGTATTGATAAATATGCTCCACTGAGTTGTGTGCAATCTTGTCTAATGTAGCAATCTTGTGTATTAGCAGTCATTTGGTTTAAATGCTAAAATCAAAACTCTCTGTGTATCCAAAGTTTAAAACATATGAGAATCAGATGCAAAATGTTCATCCACCTTTATTTTTCTTATGTAGTGGTAAGAGCAGACAGGTTGAGGGAATTGAAAATCCTTTCCCTTTCAATGGGTCTTCTTTAAAAGAAAACTGTCAGTATGACTGTCAGATGAGGTTTAACAATGATAAATGTAAGGTTATACACATGGGAAGAAGGAATCAATATCACCATTACACACTGAACGGGAAACCACTGGGTAAATCTGACAGGGAGAAGGACTTGGGGATCCTAGTTAATGATAACCTTACCTGGAGCAGCCAGTGCCAGGCAGCAGCTGCCAAGGCAAACAGGATCATGGGGTGCATTAAAAGAGGTCTGGATACACATGATGAGAGCATTATACTGCCTCTGTACAAATCCCTAGTTAGACCGCACATGGAGTACTGTGTCCAGTTTTGGGCACCGGTGCTCAGGAAGGATATAATGGAACTAGAGAGAGTATAAAGGAGGGCAACAAAATTAATAAAGGGGATGGGAGAACTACAATACCCAGATAGATTAGAGAAATTAGGATTATTTAGTCTAGAAAAAAGACGACTGAGGGGCGATCTAATAACCATGTATAAGTATATAAGGGGACAATACAAATATCTCGCTGAGGATCTGTTTATACCAAGGAAGGTGACGGGCACAAGGGGGCATTCTTTGCGTCTGGAGGAGAGAAGGTTTTTCCACCAACATAGAAGAGGATTCTTTACTGTTAGGGCAGTGAGAATCTGGAATTGCTTGCCTGAGGAGGTGGTGATGGCGAACTCAGTCGAGGGGATCAAGAGAGGCCTGGTTGTCTTCCTGGAGCAGAACAATATTGTATCATACAATTATTAGGTTCTGTAGACAGATGTAGATCTGGGGATTTATTATGATGGAATATAGGCTGAACTGGATGGACAAATGTCTTTTTTCGGCCTTACTAACTATGTTACAGTAGGATAAACCCTCCTAAGCCATCTATATGGTGGTGAGTCATAGGAAGCTGAATAAAATGATACTCTGATATCTGAGATCTGATGTCTCATTCCAGAGAAATCCATGGTTTTTTATATGTAAATGAGCTGTTCCAGGCTATGAGAGAATGCTGTCTGGAAGATAACTCTGCTTTCAGAGGTTGTTTTAAATGAGAGAGTTAGGGCCCCTTCACACTGTGCAATCAAAGTCTGAACGAGCGTTCGATTTGTGACGTTTATCCGTCCTCGTTCCGAGGTTGCAAAGTGTGACATGGCGTTACGATTTGCGACGCAGCCCAGCATCGTACGATGTGAAAGAAAGAGCAGAACTTTCTTTCGTCGTAAATGTCCCGCTATGGCGGTCGAAATCGTAGTATGTGACGGCGGTCATACGAGCTCGTAATGCGACTACGTGGGTTGGGCTTCCGCATACCTGTCTCCTGATTGGGCGTGACGTTTTAGCACGCCCATGCTGGTAATACGTCACGCTCGGAGTCGTAGGACTATGGCGGTGTGAAGGGTAGCGTACGATTGCGACGCGTGACGTTCACATCGCAACTACGTCAGAAAAAGCGTTAACATCGTAGAGTGTGACCGCTGGCTACGAGCTCGTACTGCGATGTCGAATATGACGCAAATGCGTCGTAATCGTAGCAGAATCGACCAGTGTGAAGGTACCCTTACAAGTGTGAGACAAATAACTAACACAGAACAGGAGAAAGTCAATTTGTCTTCTTGCAAACACATTTTTTCAGCTCTCACAGTTCTGCTATATTGCAACAATATTGCAGCCCTGTCTGCCTGTGAGATGGAAGCCGAAGACGCAAGGAACCTGCAGATGTGTCAGGTATAATCACACACAGCTCTGCAGTGAGATCAGGAGAGCAGAGAGTGGCCATTACACATCACATTGGTAACTCCTCATTATGTAAAACAAGCTCTGGAGGCAGAATAATCTTACAGCATCATCCTCCCGAGAGCCTGGAAGATCTCATTTATATAAAGTGATAAAAGATGATTTCTCAGCAACGAGATATCTGATATAAGACACACATGTAGGACTGTTTCCAGCATTCTATAGCCTGTATGTCCATATTAATACTTTAGATAGGTCAAATGTGGTGACAGATTCCCTTTAACCCCTTTCTGACCTCGGACGGGATAGTACGTCTGAGGTCAGATCCCCCGCTTTGATGCAGGGCTCCGGCGGTGAGCCCGCATCAAAGCTTTTTTGTTTTGTTTTGAACAGCTGACATGTGCCCGCAATAGCGGCGGGTGAAATCTCAATTCACCCGCTGCTATTAACTAGTTAAATGCCGCTGTCAAACGCTGACAGCGGCATTTAACCGGCGCTTCCGGCCATCCGTCCGGAAATGAGCGCATCGCTGACCCCGTCACATGATCGGGGGTCAGCGATGCATCAAAATGGTTGCTGTGAGCGCCACCCTGTGGTCGGCACTCATAGCACACCTGCAATTCAGCTACATAGCAGCGATCTGATGATTGCTGCTATGTAGCAGAGGCGATCGAGTTGTGCCAGCTTCTAGCCTCCCATGGAGGCTATTGAAGCATGGCAAAAGTAAATAAAAAGTTAAAAAAGTGAAAAAAATTAAAAAATATAAAAGTTTAAATCACCCCCCTTTCGCCCCATCCAAAATAAATCAATGAAAAAAAAAAAATCAAACCTACACATATTTGGTATCGCCACGTTCATAATCGCCCATTCTATCATTAAAAAAAGGATTAAGCTGATCACTAAATGGTGTAGCGAGAAAAAAATTCTAAACGCCAGAATTACGTTTTTTGGTCGCCGCGACATTGCATTGAAATGCAATAACGGGTGATCAAAAGAACGTATCTGCACCAAAATCGTATCACTAAAAATGCCAGCTTGGCACACAAAAAATAAGCCCTCAATCGACCCCGGATCATGAAAAATGGAGACGCTATGAGTATCGGAAAATGGCGCAAATTTTTTTTTTTCTTAGCAAAGTTTGTAATTTTTTTTTTCACCACTTAGATAAAAGAGAACCTAGACATGTTTGGTGTCTATGAACTCATAATGACATGGAGAATCATAATGGCCAGTCAGTTTTAGCATTTAGTGAAGCTAGCAAAAAAGCCATCAAAAAACAAGTGTGGGATTGCACTTTTTTTTGCAATTTCACCGCACTTGGAATTTTTTTCCTGTTTTCTAGTACACGACATGCTAAAACCAATGATGTTGTTCAAAAGTACAACTTGTTTAGCAAAAAATAAGCCCTCACATGGCCATAATGACGGAAAAGTAAAAAAGTTATGGCTCTGGGAAGGAGGGGAGCGAAAAACGAACACGGAAAAACAGAAAATCATGAAGGGGTTAAAGCAGACAACACGTTTAATTAATATGACTGTTGTCATTCTCTTCTATAAGTTCCCTCTGAGAAAACTATGACAATTTGCAAATAAATATATTATTATTGCATAATTGTTAACTATTTGTGATAACTGCACATATTACATAGGATATAAGTTTGATTTTGTAGGCTTAGCTGTATTGTCCCCGGTTCACCTGGAGCGCTGGTCAGGTGAGGAGAACTCGTTTTTTTGGGGTTTTTTTGCGAACGGCAATCTGGGGGGCCCTGGGCAATATGATGGACACACTGGGGCAATGCTGGAGATACTGGGGCAATGCTGAAGACACTGGGGCAATGCTGGAGACACTGGGGCAGATTGCTGGACACTGGGGGCAATGCTGGAGACACTGGGGGCAATGCTGGAGACACTGGGGCAGATTGCTGGACACACTGGGTTCAATGCTGGAGACACTGGGGCAATGCTGGAGACACTGGGGCAATGCTGGAGACACTGGGGCAGATTGCTGGACACTGGGGGCAATGCTGGAGACACTGGGGCAGATTGCTGGACACACTGGGGGCAATGCTGGAGACACTGGGGCAATGCTGGAGACACTGGGGCAGATTGCTGGACACACTGGGGGCAATGCTGGACACACTGGGGGCAATGCTGGAGACACTGGGGCAGATTGCTGGACACACTGGGGGCAATGCTGGAGACACTGGTGCAGATTGCTGGAGACACTGGGGCAATGCTGGAGACACTGGGGCAATGCTGGAGACATTGGGGCAGATTGCTGGAGACACTGGGGCAGATTGCTGGAGACACTGGGGCAATGCTGGAGACACTGGGGCAGATTGCTGGACACACTGAAGCAATGCTGGAGGACACACTGGGGCAGATTGCTGGAGACACTGGGGCAATGCTGGAGACACTGGGGCAGATTGCTGGACACACTGGGGGCAATGCTGGAGGAAACACTGGGGCAATGCTGGAGACACTGGGGCAATGCTGGAGACACTGGGGCAGATTGCTGGACACACTAGGGCAATGCTGGAGGACACACTGGGGCAGATTGCTGGAGACACTGGGGCAATGCTGGAGGACACACTGGGGCAATGCTGGAGGACACACTGGGGTAGATTTCTGGAGGACACACTGGGGCAGATTTCTGGAGGACACACTGGGGCAGATTGCTGGAGACACTGGGGCAATGCTGGAGACACTGGGGCAATTCTGGAGACACTGGGGAAGACTGCTGGACACACTGGGGCAATGCTGGAGGACACACTGGGGCAGACTGCTGGACACACTGGGGCAGATGATTCCTGGAGACACTGGGGCAATGCTGAAGACACTGGAGCAATGCTGGAGACACTGGGGCAGATTGCTGGACATACTGGGGGTAATATGATGGAGACACTGGGGCAGATTGCTGGACACACTAGGGCAATGCTGGAGGACACACTGGGGCAGATTGCTGGAGACACTGGGGCAATGCTGGAGACACTGGGGCAATGCTGGAGGACACACTGGGGCAATGCTGGAGGACACACTGGGGCAGATTGCTGGAGACACTGGGGCAATGCTGGAGACACTGGGGCAATGCTGGAGACACTGGGGCAGACTGCTGGACACACTGTGGCAATGCTGGAGGACACACTGGGGCAGACTGCTGGACACACTGGGGCAGATGATTGCTGGAGACACTGGGGCAATGCTGGAGACACTGGGGCAATTCTGGAGACACTGGAGCAATGCTGGAGACACTGGGGCAGATTGCTGGACACACTGGGGGTAATATGCTGGAGACACTGGGGCAGATTGCTGGACACACTGGGGGCAATGCTGGATACTCTGGGGCAATATGCTGGACATACTGGGGCATATTGTTGAACACACTGTCTGGGGGGCAATGCTGGAGACACTGGGGCAATGCTGGAGACACTGGGGCAATGCTGGAGACACTGGGGCAATAATGGACACACTGTGGGCAATGCTGGACAATTGGACATACTGGGGCAGATTGCTGGACACACTGGTGGTAATATGCTGGACACACTGGGGCAATGCTGGACATACTGGGGCAGATTGCTGGACACACTGGTGGTAATATGCTGGACACACTGGGGCAGATTGCTGGACACACTGTCTGGGGGCAATGCTGGACACACTGGGGCAGATTGCTGGACACTGGGGCAATATGCTGGACATACTGGGGCAGATTGCTGGACACACTGGGGGTAATATGCTGGACACACTGGGGGTAATATGCTGGACACACTGGGGCAGATTGCTGGACACACTGGGGGCAGGACTGGAGGCATGGGCAGAATGTAGACACGGGGCATGATTGTAGACACGGGGCAGAATGAAAGACATGGGGCAGGATTGGATCATGGGGCAGGATGGATACGATGGAGACAGATGGGGCAGGATGGGGAGATCATATGGTGTAGAATGGATACTCATGAGTGCAGTATGGGAGAACATATGGCTGGAGCCAGGAATGAGACACACGGGGCCAGGGTGGGGAATATTATTAACATAGGGGCTAATTAAGGGATAGTATTACTGCAGTGATGTATTTATTTTATTTTTTTAGTATACTGTTTTAAATGGGGGGGGGGCGGTCCTGTTACTGTGCAGAGTGATACTATATCGCCTTTTTTTTCTCCATGTGGTGTAATGTAGAAGTTGTGAAAAATTAAGTAATGTGTTCTGCAAGCAGAGCTCAAGATAACTGTGTTATTTCCTGCAGAAACGAGTCCTGGCTGGAAGAAATGATGGCGGTCTGTGCTGGATGAAAGATGGAGGACTTCACCTAGAGACGTCACTGGTGAGTCAGTGTTACCTATACACTGACACTATACACTGTATACTATATACAGAGGTCCTGTGTACAATGTCACCAGTGATCACTGTATTACCTATACATTATATACAGAGCTCCTGTGTATAATGTCACCAGTGATCTCTATATTACCTCTACACTTACACTGCATACTAAGTACAGATCTCCTGTGAATACTGGCACTTATGGTGATAGTATTGTGTTTTGTTTTTTTTATAATTACTGATCAGTATTGTAGCATTCAGTCACTATGTGGTGGTAATATGTGGTCTACAAATGGTGTTGTGGTATTTGTCCCTTGAATGTGCTATTTGGTCACCAAGTGGTAATATGTGGTCTTGACATGGTGCGGTGGTATTTGTTCCTTGTATGTGATATTATTCGATCACTGTGGTTGTAATTTGTGGTCTGGTCATGGCGCGGTGGTATTTGTTCCTTGTATGTGATATTATTGGTCAAAATATACCTAAATTGTATTGCAGATTTTAACAAATATTTAATAGGTTACAGTAGAGTAGGGCCCGGCCATTTTTCTGGAATAATCTGGTTCGGGTATCACATGACCCCCATCACATGACCGGGGGGGACCCACAGTGTCTGAACAGCCCGGGGCCCTGGCTATCCTTAATCCACCCCTGGCGGAGACTCAAAGAAATTCGCTCAACTCTAGTTATGTTGTCATTTTCTGAGAACACAACACAATGCAGAAACAATTTACCGAAATTGTGGCACACATTTCTTGTATGTAGTCAGTGTAAACTTAGACCAGGCAGTCTTAAAATTAGACATAGATTTATCAAACAGCATGAGTCACTTTGACAAATTTTGCATATTGTTCTAAGTTTGCATTGTCTAAGAATTAATCAGTATTGATAAATATGCTCCACTGAGTTGTGTGCAATCTTGTCTAATGTAGCAATCTTGTGTATTAGCAGTCATTTGGTTTAAATGCTAAAATCAAAACTCTCTGTGTATCCAAAGTTTAAAACATATGAGAATCAGATGCAAAATGTTCATCCACCTTTATTTTTCTTATGTAGTGGTAAGAGCAGACAGGTTGAGGGAATTGAAAATCCTTTCCCTTTCAATGGGTCTTCTTTAAAAGAAAACTGTCAGTATGACTGTCAGATGAGGTTTAACAATGATAAATGTAAGGTTATACACATGGGAAGAAGGAATCAATATCACCATTACACACTGAACGGGAAACCACTGGGTAAATCTGACAGGGAGAAGGACTTGGGGATCCTAGTTAATGATAACCTTACCTGGAGCAGCCAGTGCCAGGCAGCAGCTGCCAAGGCAAACAGGATCATGGGGTGCATTAAAAGAGGTCTGGATACACATGATGAGAGCATTATACTGCCTCTGTACAAATCCCTAGTTAGACCGCACATGGAGTACTGTGTCCAGTTTTGGGCACCGGTGCTCAGGAAGGATATAATGGAACTAGAGAGAGTATAAAGGAGGGCAACAAAATTAATAAAGGGGATGGGAGAACTACAATACCCAGATAGATTAGAGAAATTAGGATTATTTAGTCTAGAAAAAAGACGACTGAGGGGCGATCTAATAACCATGTATAAGTATATAAGGGGACAATACAAATATCTCGCTGAGGATCTGTTTATACCAAGGAAGGTGACGGGCACAAGGGGGCATTCTTTGCGTCTGGAGGAGAGAAGGTTTTTCCACCAACATAGAAGAGGATTCTTTACTGTTAGGGCAGTGAGAATCTGGAATTGCTTGCCTGAGGAGGTGGTGATGGCGAACTCAGTCGAGGGGATCAAGAGAGGCCTGGTTGTCTTCCTGGAGCAGAACAATATTGTATCATACAATTATTAGGTTCTGTAGACAGATGTAGATCTGGGGATTTATTATGATGGAATATAGGCTGAACTGGATGGACAAATGTCTTTTTTCGGCCTTACTAACTATGTTACAGTAGGATAAACCCTCCTAAGCCATCTATATGGTGGTGAGTCATAGGAAGCTGAATAAAATGATACTCTGATATCTGAGATCTGATGTCTCATTCCAGAGAAATCCATGGTTTTTTATATGTAAATGAGCTGTTCCAGGCTATGAGAGAATGCTGTCTGGAAGATAACTCTGCTTTCAGAGGTTGTTTTAAATGAGAGAGTTACAAGTGTGAGACAAATAACTAACACAGAACAGGAGAAAGTCAATTTGTCTTCTTGCAAACACATTTTTTCAGCTCTCACAGTTCTGCTATATTGCAACAATATTGCAGCCCTGTCTGCCTGTGAGATGGAAGCCGAAGACGCAAGGAACCTGCAGATGTGTCAGGTATAATCACACACAGCTCTGCAGTGAGATCAGGAGAGCAGAGAGTGGCCATTACACATCACATTGGTAACTCCTCATTATGTAAAACAAGCTCTGGAGGCAGAATAATCTTACAGCATCATCCTCCCGAGAGCCTGGAAGATCTCATTTATATAAAGTGATAAAAGATGATTTCTCAGCAACGAGATATCTGATATAAGACACACATGTAGGACTGTTTCCAGCATTCTATAGCCTGTATGTCCATATTAATACTTTAGATAGGTCAAATGTGGTGACAGATTCCCTTTAACCCCTTTCTGACCTCGGACGGGATAGTACGTCTGAGGTCAGATCCCCCGCTTTGATGCAGGGCTCCGGCGGTGAGCCCGCATCAAAGCTTTTTTGTTTTGTTTTGAACAGCTGACATGTGCCCGCAATAGCGGCGGGTGAAATCTCAATTCACCCGCTGCTATTAACTAGTTAAATGCCGCTGTCAAACGCTGACAGCGGCATTTAACCGGCGCTTCCGGCCATCCGTCCGGAAATGAGCGCATCGCTGACCCCGTCACATGATCGGGGGTCAGCGATGCATCAAAATGGTTGCTGTGAGCGCCACCCTGTGGTCGGCACTCATAGCACACCTGCAATTCAGCTACATAGCAGCGATCTGATGATTGCTGCTATGTAGCAGAGGCGATCGAGTTGTGCCAGCTTCTAGCCTCCCATGGAGGCTATTGAAGCATGGCAAAAGTAAATAAAAAGTTAAAAAAGTGAAAAAAATTAAAAAATATAAAAGTTTAAATCACCCCCCTTTCGCCCCATCCAAAATAAATCAATGAAAAAAAAAAAATCAAACCTACACATATTTGGTATCGCCACGTTCATAATCGCCCATTCTATCATTAAAAAAAGGATTAAGCTGATCACTAAATGGTGTAGCGAGAAAAAAATTCTAAACGCCAGAATTACGTTTTTTGGTCGCCGCGACATTGCATTGAAATGCAATAACGGGTGATCAAAAGAACGTATCTGCACCAAAATCGTATCACTAAAAATGCCAGCTTGGCACACAAAAAATAAGCCCTCAACCGACCCCGGATCATGAAAAATGGAGACGCTATGAGTATCGGAAAATGGCGCAAATTTTTTTTTTTCTTAGCAAAGTTTGTAATTTTTTTTTTCACCACTTAGATAAAAGAGAACCTAGACATGTTTGGTGTCTATGAACTCATAATGACATGGAGAATCATAATGGCCAGTCAGTTTTAGCATTTAGTGAAGCTAGCAAAAAAGCCATCAAAAAACAAGTGTGGGATTGCACTTTTTTTTGCAATTTCACCGCACTTGGAATTTTTTTCCTGTTTTCTAGTACACGACATGCTAAAACCAATGATGTTGTTCAAAAGTACAACTTGTTTAGCAAAAAATAAGCCCTCACATGGCCATAATGACGGAAAAGTAAAAAAGTTATGGCTCTGGGAAGGAGGGGAGCGAAAAACGAACACGGAAAAACAGAAAATCATGAAGGGGTTAAAGCAGACAACACGTTTAATTAATATGACTGTTGTCATTCTCTTCTATAAGTTCCCTCTGAGAAAACTATGACAATTTGCAAATAAATATATTATTATTGCATAATTGTTAACTATTTGTGATAACTGCACATATTACATAGGATATAAGTTTGATTTTGTAGGCTTAGCTGTATTGTCCCCGGTTCACCTCAATCCTTAGAGGAGAGATCTTTAGAGACACAAGAGTAGTACAGTCAATGCCTCTGCCTATTCACATCCATGATGTAATACAATACAAATATAAGATGTTAACAGTTACCACAAGGGTACCCAGCGAACAGTAGTTCTTGTATCAATTATTTTACACTTACAGAGGTTTTATTAGACATACTTTTGACATTATTTTATTAATATTTAATATGCTGTTTTGTACTTGGCAAGACACTACAGCGATGACTTTTGTAGAAAAAATGTCCTTAGGGAGGCTACTTCTTAGTAAGATCAATTATTATTTTTCACTTTTAATTTAAGATGCTGTTCTGTGAGGTATAAAGGAGCCAAATGAGGACATAATTACATTGCTACAGTCAATAACTGCAAACAGCTAGTATCATTTCTAGCTGTGATCAGCGCTGCTGCGCAGAAACTGTCGTTCAGCTCTTCCGCCACAAAATCCATTTGGCTCCACTTAGCAATAGAGTACCGGAAGGCAGTTATTGTACAAGAGTAGTTTCCTGTACACAGCAAATTGGCAGCTGAGCAAAAACACAAAAGGGATTTATTAGCTCGCAAGGTCAGCAAGCAAGACTTGTAACATAATGTGGCATTTCCTTCAGATATAAACAGTATAACATATTAATGAGGAAAATGGAAATTCTAATATAAATATCTGAGGATTATGCAAGATTATATCATGGTCCTCCCATTTCTCTTCTTCCATGCTCCCCAATGTGAAGATGCAGAGTTACATACTGGTATACAGGTGCAGATCACAAAATTAGAATATCATCAAAAAGTTAATTTATTTCAGTTCTTCAATACAAAAAGTGAAACTCACATATTATATAGAGTCATTACAAACAGTTACAACTTTTTAAACAAATGTTACAACTTTTTAAACAAAAAAACACCAGTATACAGGCAGAGATGCTTATCTGCTTTTTGGTGCACTGTATATTTTTCCAGGGTGCGGCTGGGCCCTAGATGGCTCTGTACACTGTGGCCTCTGTTCACACAGGATGCATTATGGTGAGCCCGCTACATGGCGTCATTAATAGGCTTTGTGCCATATGCTCTGCATTTCTGTGTGAACATGCCACATACAGACTATTTGTTTGCACAGGTGCACCAAGCGGCCAATTCCTGATTGTAGGGTGGCTGCATTATCGGTATTATTGCACCTGTGTATTTGCCATCTTAACTTGGGTCCGCTGCACCTTGGTTAGTGCAATTGTTGGAGGCCTTGAACAGGTAAGCATCTCTGCCTGTATACTGGTGTTTTTTTGTTTAGAATAGTGGAGGTCTTTCCTCTTATGGTGTTTTTTTAACTTTTTAAACAACCCTGGGACTCACAAAGGTTGCTAAGACTGTCCAATAATAACGTACAGTATGTTAGGGCATAGATTAGTAAAACAATATAGATATATATGATGTCCTGATGTCAGTACAATAAAAGCATCATATAAATAAACATTAAAAATTATAGAAAAAAACAATAGAATAAATGTTCCTTTATATGTTCCATCACATGCTGTATGACAGAGATATTCTTGCCGGGAAGCTTGCCTCCACAACAGTGCATTAGAAGTACCTTGCAGCTGTACAGGAACCATAGGGACTCTACGTGCCGCTATACTAGCGCTCATGTACATGAGCCCTCGGGTTTATTTTACCCCAGAGAATATTATTTAGGAACGAATTTCTTTTATGTTAGAGTTGCAAACTCTTTAACCCAAAAACAAAAGTCAATCAATAAAAAGAAGCAATGCTTGCAGCAGGTGTCATGTTACATATCAGCCGTCCAGATCTTTAAAAGGTTGCGAGGCACTAAGACTTGCCATGAGGAACGGTTGTGCTTTGCTTGTTGTTTGATTTACATTGATCATTTAGCACCCAGTCTCTGACTTTTCCTTGAGCAGTTCATCTATCAACTAAAGCCAGAAAATAACAGCTGTAAATATAGCCAGAAAAAACAGCTATAAATGTAGTCCCCTTCTACGTGAACCAGGATTAGATTCTGCAATCTTTATAGTTCTTACAGTCAATGCAATTTAAAGTACAAAGGGATTGTCTTTTGTGGCTCTGTGGGATTTGTATGTGAGGAATTTGGCAGGTTAAGCTATCTCAGGTTAAGCATCAATAGCAATTTCTTAGGTTCATGTCACCCTCTGACCAGGCAGCTCGGCTATAAGACGGTGTGGCTATAAGGCTGCTCACAGAATACAAGATGGGTTGCACATATATTAAATCTATCAAGTTTGCTTCTAAGTTTAGTTAATGTTACACACAGAATGATTGTTAAAGTAATTGTTCAGTACCTATATTTGATCCTTTGGATAGGTCATCATCAATAGTTGAGCAGTGAGAGTTCGACACCCGACTACCCCACTGATCAGCTGTTCCCAGTGTGTTGGCTGCCGGATGTTATCATTTGCATATATCGAAACAGCACAGCTTTGTAAACTGTATAATGTCCCCAGCTGGGTACTGCAGATCGACTCCCAATCATTCAAATTGTGATGGGTGTGTTGTGCCTGGCCATGGACACTATGCTGTTGGTGGACCTGTGCTGTGCAGCTCCACAACTGATCAGATCCAGCAGCTGGCACCAGGAACAGCTGAACAGTGTGGGTGCCAGGTATCACACCCCCACCGATCTGATATTGATCACCTGTCCTACAGATAGTTTATCTATAGCAAAAATAGTAGACAATCCTTTTAAAGGGAAGGTGCCGCATTTTATTTTTTGTATTAAAAATGATTGTTTATATAAACAATTATTTTTAATACAAATTTACATTTTTTAACTTTAACATTTTTTTTATTATTAAGTTTTTTTTCAGCTACTGGGCGCCGCCATTTTGCTTTGCGGGAGTGTAAGTGTAGCTGCACGACACTTACACTCTGCAAATACGGCAGCCCTGGGCTAGACATCTGCGGTCGGCATCCGACCCCATACCTAGCATTATAAGCTGCTCCCTGCTGTGATCTGGCCACGCCCCCTGAGCCGTCCACATCACAGCAGAGGCAGGAGATCGGCGCCATCTTCCTGGGGCTCACAGTGTGCTGTGAGCTCCAGTTTCCCAGTATAATCGCAGGAGCCCTGTGGTTATAGGAGGAGGAGACCAAGGACGGGAGGGAGAAAGGACTCAGCAGGGAGCCGTGAAGTAAGTATCAGTGGGGAGGGGGAGAGGGAATCTAATCCTCTCCTATCCTTTGTGGTGCTGACTCTGAGCTGTTATCTCCTCCTATGTGTGTTACTGTGCTGACTGTGTATCTAATCCTCTCCTGTGTGATACTGTCTGCTGACCCATGCATCTAATCCTATCCTGTGTGATACTAACTGAGCTGTGTATCTAATCCTCTCCTGTGTGATACTTTGCTGAGCTGTGTATCTAATCCTCTCCTGTGTGATACTGTCTGCTGAGCCATGCATCTAATCCTATCCTGTGTGATACTGAGCTGTGTATCTAATCATATCCTGTGTGATACTGTCTGCTGAGCCATGTATCTAATCCTATCCTGTGTGATACTGTCTGCTGAGCCGTGTATCTAATCCTCTCCTGTGTGATACTGTCTGCTGAGCCATGTATCTAATCCTATCCTGTGTGATACTGACTGAGCTGTGTATCTAATCCTCTCCTGTGTGATGCTGTCTGCTGAGCCATGTATCTAATCCTATCCTGTGTGATACTGTCTGCTGAGCCATGTATCTAATCCTATTCTGTGTGTTAAGGTACCTTCACACGAAACGACATCGCTAGCGATCCGTGACGTTGCAGCGTCCTCGCTAGCGATATCGTTTCGTTTGACACGCAGCAGCGATCAGGATCCTGCTGTGATGTCGCTGGTCGCTGAATAAAGTCCAGAACTTTATTTGGTCGTCCGATCGCTGTGTATCGTTGTGTTTGAAAGCAAAAGCAACGATACCAGCGATGTTTTACACTGGTAACCAGGGTAAACATCGGGTTACCAAGCGCAGGGCCGCGCTTAGTAACCCGATGTTTACCCTGGTTACCAGCGTAAAAGTTAAAAAAACAAACAGTACATGCTCACCTGCGCATCCCCCAGCCTCTGCTTCCTGACACTGACTGAGCGCCGGCCCTAAAGTGAAAGTGAAAGCACAGCGGTGACGTCACCGCTCTGCTGTTAGGGCCGGAGCTCAGTCAGTGTCAGGAAGCGGACGCTGGGGGACGCGCAGGTGAGCATGTACTGTTTGGTTTTTTTACTTTTACGCTGGTAACCAGGGTAAACATCGGGTTACTAAGCGCGGCCCTGCGCTTAGCAACCCAATGTTTACCCTGGTTACCCGGGGGCCTCGGCATCGTTGGTCGCTGGAGAGCGGTCTGTGTGACAGCTCCCCAGCGATCAAACAGCGACGCTGCAGCGATCGGGATCGTTGTCGCTATCGCTGCAGCGTCGCTTCGTGTGAAGGTACCTTTACTGTGCAGAGATGTGTATCTAATCCTCCCGTGTGATATTGACTGCTGAGCTGTGTATCTAATGCTATCCTTTGTGATACTGACGGCTGAGCCGTGTACCTAATCCTATCCTGTGTGATACTGACTGCTGAGCCGTGTATCTAATCCTCTCCTGTGTGATGCTGTCTGCTGAGCCATGTATCTAATCCTATCCTGTATGATACTGACTGAGCTGTGTATCTAATACTGTCCTGTGTGATACTGACTGCTGAGCTGTGTATCTAATCCTCTCCTATGCACTCCCCTCCCCCGTTATGTGTGATCTATATGGCGGTATTATGTGAGATCTATATGGCGGTATTATGTGTGCTCTATATGGCGGTATTATGTGAGATCTACATGTCGGTATTATGTGAGAACACTATGGCGTTGTTATTTGTGATCTATATGATGGTATTATGTGAGAACTATAGGACAGTATTATGTGTGCTCTATATGGCGGTATTATGTGTGCTCTATATGGCGGTATTATGTGAGAACACTGGTGATATCATGTGTGCTCTATATGGCGGTATTATGTGTGATCTATATGGCGATATTATGTGTGATCTATATGGCGGTATTATGTGAGAACACTATGGCGTCGTTATTTGCGATCTATATGATGGTATTATGTGAGAACTATACGACAGTATTATGTGTGATATATATGGCGGTATTATGTGAGAACACTATGGCAGTATTATCTTCATAAAGGGGACCCATTCTAGGGTTGTTCTGGTTGAGCAGCTGCACACGGGTCTGGGGTAATAGAGGGGGCAGCATGACCTCCAGTTAGGTGCAGTCAGGAGAAGGCTGGTGAGGCAGCTGAAGAGAGGGGTCTCATTTTTATCGTTACTATATGGCTACATTTCCTTCCCAGCATCACCCCGTACTTTGCCTGTCGCCTCACTTTCACACATTGCCAGGACAGGATGGAGAAGACAGGATCTGAGGAGGGGAATGGGGTCTGCATGCAAAGTCTGGATCAGAACAGGCCATCAATCCGCAGAAATGTTTCCTGGATTTCTGTGGAGCAGACGGTTCATCAAAGTGTATAAAAGACAGCGCTCTATGTACAATCCCTGGCTGCTCCGCGCACTGAACATGGTGCCCCCCCATAGACCAGCACACTGCTCTCCTGAAATACTCTGTGCTGCTGTCACCCTGCTCCCTCCACCACATATCTCCCAGAATCCTTGCTGCCTGCCATCCTCGGTGACTGTCTACTTGTCAGTATAAGGCTGCCGTCACACTAGCAGTATTTGGTCAGTATTTTACCTCAGTATTTGTAAGCCAAAACCAGGAGTGGGTGATACATGCAGAAGTGGTGCATGTGTTTCTGTTATACTTTTCCTCTATTTGTTCTACTCCTGGTTTTGGCTTACAAATACTGATGTAAAATACTGACCAAATACTGCTAGTGTGAGGGCAGCCTTACTCTGCAGTCACCAACAAAATGGCTGCTCACTGGGTTCCTGAATATCATCCTCTCTTATACCTTAGCAAACACCCAGAAGGGGAGGAGAGGAAACATCACGCATGTCAGCAGACTCCGCCCATAATTACTGCAGTGCAGTAATGCGAGCTAGTTGTACACTAGGTTTTTGTCAAATTTCATTAGCTGCTCCCCCTAGTGTTTAAAAGTGTCTGTCCGTCTCCTCCCTGGGTGCTGCCATCTTCCAAAATGGCAGGCGCATGCGCAGTGCGCCCGCCGAATCTGCCGGCCAGCAGATTCGTTCCATGTACATTTTGATCACTGTGATAAAACCTATCACAGTGATCAAAATAAATAAAATTGTAAATGAACCCCCCCTTTATCACCCCCATAGGTAGGGACAATAAAATAAAGAAAATATATATATTTTTTCCACTAGGGTTAGAACTAGGGTTAAGGTTAGGGTTAGAACTAGGGTTAGGGTTAGAACTAGGGTTAGGGTTAGAACTAGGGTTAGGGTATGGCTATGCACACGTATTCTGGTCCTCTGTGGATTTTGCAAAACCGCTGCGGACTTATCGCGGATTCAACGTGGTTTTTATGCGTTTTTTCTGTGGATTTCACTGCAGTTTTACAACTGTTTAATAAACTAGAAAGAGCATGGTGCCCCAAGAACAATTATAATAACACAACATAAACAATAAAGTATGCAAACTAGAAATTTTATTGATATAATACAAAAGACTAAAAACAGCACGGATGTATGAGGATGTGGTGTATGACTACTAAGAACACCAACAAGGAAATGCGCACATGTACAAAGGTCACAAGGGTACAGTCATGGAGCCATGTGGCATAATAATACAAGTAGAACTGGCAGTATTGTGCACAGTAAGGGAAATAACACAGGGTGGGGAAAGGACACTATTGTATGTCAGTGACCAAAGTCCTAAATGCAGGAAATCCCCACAATACCCAGCACCTGCCCCTATTGCAACTGCCCGAAGGAAAAGTGCTATATCTAAGCCATAAGCCCCAGGCTGAGCTTACCCATATGTGCGATGTCCTATATGTGGTGTCCAAAAAAGTGCCCCGACGCACGTTTCGCGATTGTCGCTTCCTCGGGAGGCAATGTGAGTGTGGCAAACTGAAGGGTGCTTTATATCATTGTAACAGCTGTTGCTAATTAGCACTGGTGACGAGCGGCGCATGCGGGTGGACAATCTCGGCCACGCCGCACTACTTCCGGCTATCCCAGCGGCGCACAGAGAGGGGAAATATCCCCGTGACGTCAACAAATCTGTGCGTCGCTGTTAGAGGATGACATTAGGAGGCGCGGCATAGCTAAAAGTCCACCGCGCATGCGCACCACCAGCGGCCATTTTGGAAGAGGGAATAAGTGCTGGCAAATCGGGGATACAGGTAAAACATGACTGCACATTTATAAAGAGGCATAAAATATATATAGAGATTTTAACAAAGAGCCATCGCTACCATTAAAGCATAGTAAGTCATAAACAGTCAACAAAAACCTGATCATGATGTATTTGACACAAAGGCGAAATATACACAACATAAATATATGCATCATATTTTACAAAAGCTAAGAGAACGACGAATATTGCCGCTTTCCCTTTGATGTATAGTCGGAAAAGTGCTCCCAGCAGAAATGCGATCTCTTCCAAATGGACATACTTGTAAATAGCATCACCAGCAAAGAAATATAGAAGAAACATGGAAACTAAAACCAAAATAAGAAAAAAGAAAACAATGATTAAAAACACAGATTAAAACAATTGAAACAGAGGAACGATGGTATTAATACCAGAAACGTGCCTATAGGAAAGGGACAAACGATAATTTTTCATTTAGGCCATTTGGGGCCATAGTCCCCAGTAGCACTATCCAGCGGCACTCAACTTGTGCTATTGTACGTTTGAGGTCACCACCCCTGTTAACCGAGTGGACCCGATCAATCCCCCGTACCTTGAATGTATCAGGGTTGCAGCCGTGATACATTTTGAAATGTCTCGGAATCGTTTTAAGTTCCAAGACATTGTCTATATCCCTAACTGCCTCGATATCCCTGACGTGTTCTCGGACCCTGACACGAAGCTCACGAGATGTGAGGCCTACGTAGATTAAATTGCACGAACATGTGGTGTAATACACCACATGAGTGGTACTACATGATATATAACTTGTGATCCGGTAGTCCCTACCCCCCCCCCCGCCGCAGAAAAAGAAGTGGTTCTAATGATATTCCTACATGCCTTACAGGAGCCACATGGAAAGCATCCCCACCTCTGTGGTCCTGAACCAAAAATTCTTGGGGGTGCAGGGACGTAGTGACTCCTCACCAGCTGATCTTTAAGACTCTTCCCCCTTTTCGCTGTAAGAAGGGGGCGGTCAGGCAAGATACTATTTAGGGTGGGCTCAGTTTTCAATACAGACCAGTGTCTCTGCAGAACCTCCCGGATGTCATCCCATCTGTTGTTGAAGGTAGAGATAAACCTTAACGGCTGATCTCTCACAACGGGAGTAGGTCCGGGAGGTCTGCAGAGCAACTGGTCTCTGGGGGAGCTCCTAGCACGTAAATAACCCTTTTTAATGGCCCTCCTGCTGTAGCCCCGGTCCCGGAACCGACCGGCAAGGTCCCGAGCCTGACGCTCAAAGATCCCATCCGCAGAGCAAACCCTCTTCATTCTAAGGAACTGGCCAACTGGTATAGCTCGTATGGTTGACCTGGTGTGAGCTGAGCTAGAGTGCAAAAGGGCATTAACCGATGTTTCCTTGCGGAATACATCAGTCTGTATAGCCCCATCTTCACACCTCATAATTTTAATATCCAAAAAATCTATGTCGTTGATGGCTATTCGATGGGTAAGCCGGATGTTACGGCTATTTTGATTCAGCTCACGGATGAAATCAAGGAGAGCCGGCTCGGGACCCTGCCAGATCAACAACACGTCATCAATATAACGGTACCAGCACTGCACATGGGAAGCGGCGCATGCGCCCTCCCCAAAAACCTCCCTCTCCCAATACCCAAGAAAGAGGTTAGCGTACGAGGGCGCACACGCCGCACTCATGGCAGTGCCGCGATTTTGTAAAAAATACCGATCCTTAAATAAGAAAAAATTGTGTGTTAGAATGAAGTGTAAAAGTTCCAGGACCAAGGACCGCACCAGGGGGTCTAGATTACTCATGCTCAAAAAGAACTCCACCGCCTCTAACCCATCATCATGTTTAATGCTGGAGTAGAGGGATTCTACATCAACTGTCGCAAAAACCATGTCAGGCTCCAAAGTAAGGCCATCCAGTCTCCTCAGGATGTCCGTAGTGTCCCTGACATAGGAGGGGAGCGACTCTACTAGTGGATGCAGATAGAATTCAATGAACTTGCACACAGGGTTGCATAGCCCTCCCATGCCAGAGACAATCGGATGCCCCGGAGGTTCCACCGGATCCTTATGAACCTTAGGCAGTAGGTAGAAGGTAGGGACCACCGGATGTTCCACAAGAAGACCCTCAAACACCTTTTTTGATATAATGCCTCGCGTCAGGGCCCGGCCAAGGATCTCAAATAGGGTCCTCGAAAACCCAGATAATGGGTTACACGTCAGGGGTATGTATGATTCACGATCCCTCAACTGACGGAAGGCTTCCCTTTCATACTTCACTGTTGGCCAGATGACCACGTTCCCCCCCTTATCTGCAGGTTTTATAACGATATCCTGCATAGATCTAAGTTCTTTCAAGGCTCTACATTGTGCGGGTGTTAAATTATTGCCCCTCTTATCACTTGGAATTTTCTTAAGATCCTCCAACACCAATTTGTTAAAGATGTCAATCTGGGGACAGAGTGAAAAGGGAGGGAACGTGGTGCATCTACGCACGACAGAGGCAGGAAAGGTACCTGTAGCTGATGGGTCCGACTCTCCTGCAAGCTCCTCCAAAGCAGCCAATGCCTCATGCTCCAGTGTTGTATCGGGTCTGAAGGCATCCTGAGGTTTGAAATGTAGTTTGCGCAGGAGAACCTTCCTCAGGAACAGCTGTGTGTCTTTCATAGCTGTGAAATAGTTAAACTTATTAGTGGGGACAAAAGTCAATCCTAAACCCAGAACATTGAGCTGATCCTTGGATAGAGCATGATCTGACAGGTTGATTACCTCTGTTGATTTTACAACTGTGGTTTTCTATTGGAGCAGTTGTGAAACCGCTGCAGAATCCACAGAAAGAAGTGACATGCTGCGGAATGTAAACCGCTGTGTTTCTGTGCAGTTTTTTCCGCAGCATGTGCACAGCGTTTTTTGTTTCCCATAGGTTTACATTGAACTATAAACTCAAGGGAAACTGCTGCGGACCCGCAGCTGCGGAAATGCAGCAGATCCGCAGCGTTTTCCGCAGCGTGTGCACATAGCCTTAGAATTAGGCTATGTGCACACGGTGAAGATTTGGCTGCGGATCCGCAGCGGATTGGCTGCTGCGGATTCGTAGCAGTTTTACAACAGGTTTACAGTTCCATGTAAACCTATGGAAAACCAAATCCACTGTGCCCATGGTGCGGAAAATACCGCGCGGAAACACTGCATTGTATTTTCCGCAGCATATCAATTCTTTGTGCGGATTCTGCAGTGTTTTACACCTGTTCCTCAATAGGAATCCGCATGTGAAATCCGCACAAAAACCACTGGAAATCCGTGGTAAATCCGCAGGTAAAACGCAGTGCCTTTTACCTGCGGATTTTTCAAAAATGTGTGGAAAAATCTCACACGAATCCGCAACGTGGGCCCATAGCCTTAGGGTTAGGGTTGGAATTAGAGTTAGGGTTGGAATTAGGGCTAGGGTTGGAAATAGGTTTAAGATTAGGCTTGTGGTTAGGGTTATGGTTAGGGGTGTGTTGGGGTTAGGGTTGTGGTTAGGGTTGGGATTAGGGTTGGGATTAGGGTTAGGGGTGTGTTGGGGTTAGGGGTGTGTTGGGGTTAGGGTTGTGGTTAGGGTTATGGCTAGAGTTGGGATTAGGGTTAGGGGTGTGTTGGGGTTAGTGTTGGAGTTAGAATTGAGAGGTTTCCACTGTTTAGGCACATCAGGGGTCTCCAAACACAACATGGCGACACCATTGATTCCAGCCAATCTTGCGTTCAAAAAGTCAAATGGTGCTCCCTCCCTTCCGAGCCCCAACGTGCACCCAAACAGTGGTTTACCCCCACGTATGGAGTATCAGCATACTCGGGACAAACTGGGCAACAACTATTGGGGTCCAATTTCATCTGTTACCCTTGTGAAAATAAAAAATTGCTTGCTAAAACATAATTTTTGAGGAAATAAAAATGATTTTTTATTTTCACGGCTCTGCGTTGTAAACTTCTGTGAAGCACTTGGGGGTTCAAAGTGCTCACCACATATCTAGATAAGTTCCTTTGGGGGTCTAGTTTCCAAAATAGTGTCACTTGTGAGGGGTTTCTACTGTTTAGGCACATCAGGGGCTCTGCAAATGCAACGTGACGCCCGCAGAGCATTCCATCAAAGTCTGCATTTCAAAACGTCACTACTTCCCTTCCGAGCCCTGACGTGTGCCCAAATAGTGGTTTACCCTCACATATGGGGTACCAGCATACTCGGGACAAACTGGGCAACAACTTTTGGGGTCCAATTTCTCCTTTTACCCTTGTGAAAATAAAAAATTGCTTGCTAAAACATCATTTTTGAGGAAAGAAAAATGATTTTTTTATTTTTACAGCTCTGCGTTGTAAACTTCTGTGAAGCACTTGGGGGTTCAAAGTGCTCACCACATATCTAGATAAGTTCCTTTGGGGGTCTAGTTTCCAAAATGGGGTCACTTGTGGGGGGTTTCTACTGTTTAGGCACATCAGGGGCTCTGCAAACGCAACGTGATGCCCGCAGAGCATTCCATCAAAGTCTGCATTTCAAAATGTCACTACTTCACTTCCGAGCCCCGGCATGTGCCCAAACAGTGGTTTACCCCCACATATGGGATATCAGCGTACTCAGGAGATACTGGACAACAACTTATGGGGTCAAATTTCTCCTGTTACCCTTGGGAAAGTAAAAAATTCTGGGCTAAAAATCATTTTTGAGAAAAGAAAAATTATTTTTTATTTTCATGGCTCTGCGTTATAAACTTCTGTGAAGCACTTTGGGGTTCAAAGTGCTCACCACACATCTACATTAGTTCATTGGGAGGTCTAGTTTCCAAAATGGGGTCACTTGTGGGGGAGCTCCAATGTTTAGGCACACAGGGGCTCTCCAAACGCGACATGGTGTCCGCTAATGATTGGAGCTTATTTTCCATTCAAAAAGCCAAATGGCGTGCCTTCCCTTCCGAGCCCTGCTGTGCGCCCAAACAGTGGTTTACCCCTACATATGGGGTATCAGCGTACTCAGGACAAACTGGACAGCAACATTTGGGGTCCAATTTCTCCTGTTACCCTTGGAAAAATAATAAATTCAGGGCTAAAAATCATTTTTGAGGAAAGAAAAATTATTTTTTATTTTCACGGCTCTGCGTTATAAACTTCGGTGAAGCACCTGGGGGTTTAAAGTGCTCACTATGCATCTAGATAAGTTCCTTTGAGGGTCTAGTTTCCAAAATGGGGTCACTTTTGGGGGAGCTTCAATGTTTAGGCACACGGGCTCTCCAAACTCGACATGGTGTCTGCCAACGATGGAGATAATTTTTCATTCAAATAGTCAAATAGCGCTCCTTCCCTTCCGAGCCTTACCATGTGCCCAAACAGTGGTTTACCCCCACATATGAGGTATCGGTGTACTCAGTAGAAATTTCCCAACAAATGTTAGGATCCATTTTATCCTGTTGCCCATGTGAAAATGAAAAAATTGAGGCTAAAAGAATTTTTTGGTGAAAAAAAGGACTTTTTCATGTTTACGGATCAATTTGTGAAGCACCTGGGGGATTAAAGTGCTCACTATGCATCTAGATAAGTTCCTTGGGGCGTCTAGTTTCCAAAATGGGGTCACTTGTGGGGGAGCTCCAATGTTTAGGCACACGGGGGCTCTCCAAACGCGACATGGTGTCCGCTAAAGATTGGAGCCAAATTTTCATTCAAAAAGTCAAATGGCGCTCCTTCCCTTCCGAGCCCTGCCGTGCGCCCAAACAGTGGTTTACCCCCACATATGAGGTATCAGGCAATATTGCCTTTTGCTGGCGTGTACTCCGGAGGACAGAAAATGAACTTCAATCCAATATTGCGGCCAGCATGCAGCCAGCGGGTAAGGAAAGGGTGAATCAAACACCCAAAAACCCCGCCCATATGACCCAAAACTGGTCCCGCCAAATTCAGGTGACAGGTTCTCTTTAAATGTTCATTTTTTCCTTCCATGTTGCTTTTGCTGCTGTGAAACACCTGACGGGTTAACAAACTTCTTAAATGTGGTTTTGAGCACCTTGAGGAGTGTAGTTTTTAGAATGGTGTCACTTTTTGGTATTTTCAGCCATATAGAACCCTCAAACTGACTTCAAATGTGAGGTGGTCCCTAAAAAAATGGTTTTGTAAATTTTGTTGTAAAAATGAGAAATCACTGGTCAAATTTTAACCCTTATAACTTCCTAGCAAAAAAAAATGTTGTTTCCAAAATTGTGCTGATGTAAAGTAGACATGTGGGAAATGTTATTTATTAACTATTTTGTGTCACATAACTCTCTGATTTAACAGAATAAAAATTCAAAATGTGAAAATTGCGAAATTTTCAAAATTTCACCAACTTTCTGTTTTTTTCACAAATAAACGCAGAAATTATTGACCTAAATTTACCACTAACATGAAGCCCAATATGTCACGAAAAAACTATCTCAGAATCGCTAGGATCGGTTGAAGCGTTCCTGAGTTATTACCTCATAAAGGGACACTGGTCAGAATTGCAAAAAATGGCCAGGTCATTAAGGTCAAAATAGGCTGGGTCATGAAGGGGTTAATACAATCAGAATCAATCAGGATGATGTGCTGCTGATAATTATTATTTTTAAGCTAGGTTAAAATTATCTCACCAGACAAACAAGCGTTTTGCTTGTTTGTCAGGTCATTGCCAACAGGTTTAGACAGGCCCATGAATGGGAAATGAGTGTTCTTTTAAATGCTCATTTATGATTAACATCCTGTTTACATGGTCCTTAAGAAGCGATAGTCAACATTTTGGATTTTAACTAGGGTTGAGCGACTTTTATTTTTATAGGATCGGGTCGGGTTTCACGAAACCCGACTTTCTCAAAAGTCGGGTCGAGTGAAATCGGCCGATCCTATAAAAAAGTCGGGGTCGGCCGAAACACGAAACCCAATGCAGTGCAATGGGATACTATGGTTCCCAGGGTCTGAAGGAGAGGAAACTCTCCTTCAGGCCCTGGGATCCATATTTAAGTGTAAAATAAAGAATTAAAATAAAAAATATTGATATACTCACCTCTCCGACGCAGCCTGGACATCGCCGCTGGTAACCGGCATCTTCCGTTCCTAAGAATGGCACTTGAAAGACCTTTCGATTACATCACGGCTTGTGATTGGTCGCGGCCGCCCACGTGACCGCTCAGCGACCAATCACAAAGCCGTGACGTAATTTTCAGGTCCTAAATTCCTCATTCTAGGAATTTAGGACATGAGAATTACGTCACGGCTTTTGATTGGTCGCTGAGCGGTCACGTGGGCCGCCGCGACCAATCACAAGCCGTGACGTCATCGAAAGGTCCTTCACGCGCTCATTCTTAAGAAGGAAGGCTGCTGGAAAGAAGCCGAGGGTGAGTATATTCCTATTAGGTATATACTCACCCTCGGACGCGCCCTGCTTCTTTCCGGCAGCCTTCCTTCTTAAGAATGAGCGTGTGAAGGACCTTTCGATGACGTCACGGCTTGTGATTGGTCGCGGCGGCCCACGTTACCGCTCAGCGACCAATCAAAAGCCGTGACGTAATTCTCATGTCCTAAATTCCTAGAATGAGGAATTTAGGACCTGAAAATTACGTCACGGCTTTGTGATTGGTCGCTGAGCGGTCACGTGGGCGGCTGCGACCAATCACAAGCCGTGACGTCATCGAAAGGTCTTTCAAGCGCCATTCTTAGGAACGGAAGATGCCGGTTACCAGCGGCGATGTCCAGGCTGCGTCAGAGAGGTGAGTATATCAATATTTTTTATTTTAATTCTTTATTTTACACTTAAATGTGGATTCCGATACCGATTTCCGATATCGCAAACATATCGGAACTCGGTATCGGAATTCCGATACCAGATTCAGAAGATCGCCGACCTCATGGCCGACCCCACACAGGGGTCGGGTCGGGTTTCATGAAACCCGACTTTGCCAAAAGTCGGCGACTTCTGAAAATGGCCGACCCGTTTCGCTCAACCCTAATTTTAACTATTTAGCCAAAGCTGATTTCTCCTATTTCTAACTTGTTTGTTCCCATAGTGTATATATTGTGCACAGGAGATATTCAGGATACTTATAAAAGTTTCCAAATTGCTTTGTATACTATTATTTTCAAGGACATTTTCCCAGTTTATAGCACTGAGGCTACGTTTACATTTGCGTTGTGCGCCGCAGCGTCGGGCGCTGCAGCGTCGCCGCATGCGTCATGCGCCCCTATATTTAACATGGGGGCGCATGGACATGCGTTGTGTTGCGTTTTGTGACGCATGCGCCTTTTTGGGCGCACGTGTCAGGGCGCAGAGGATGCAGCAAGTTGCATTTTTTTGCGTCCAAAATCATGCAAAAAAAGGACGCATGCGTCACAAAACAATGCGTTTTGCATGCATTTTGCATGCGTTGTGCGTTGCATCGCCGATGCATCGCCGATGCATCGCCGACACAACACACAACAACGCAAATGTGAACGTAGCCTAAGATCATCATCATTGTAACATAATTCCTGAACAGTCTGAACAGGCTGTAGCCCTATAAATTAATAACCCACTCATAGCTGTCATCCTGCCATGTCTCGGTTGTCTACACAATATACAAACAAGTACAATGTAAGAACTAAGATATATGCAAACAGTGAAAATATGAAATTTGAACTGCATTACTGCTGCTCTTATATAGATCATACTTATAAAAATGAAGATGCTTAGAGCACAAATCAACCAAATCACGTGTGCCCTCAACCACAGCAAGGTGACATTTTTTTGATGAGACCCTAAACCTTATATCTATGAAACATGTCTCTCCCAGGCTATAAGCCTACAATATTTAAAGGGCAGGTAGGATCCAACGTTTAATAAAAACAGCCTTAGGCTGATGGGTGGAGTGCACAGGAAGCTTTGATTTTTACTGTTATCTGCACAATATCATAATTTTCTTGCAACAATATTAAATCTAATTCTTTCATCTTGTTGGTAGGCTTCTGGCATTAGTATACATGCACTTTATGCATTTATCTGTATATTTATTCCTCCTTTTAAACCCTCCTTCCATGCTACCCTATTTTCATTACTTTGGCCCAGAGAGCTTTCTAAACTATCTTCCCCACCTGTGCAGTAATTTCCCTTCCACCCACTTCTGAGTTTTCCTTCAACCTTCCAGCCATATTTTCCCCCAGCACAGCTGCACCCTCCACATTGGGTGGATACAATCTGTCAGTAGGGGCAATCCTCTTAGGCTCTCTATGTGGGCATGTAGATCATAGAAAGTTGAATAAAATGGTACCTTTATATCTGCGATCTGATGTTTTAATTCAGAGAAATCCATGTTTTTCTTAACACTGCGTCAGACGCAGCTGATCTGACAGGCACAGCTCAATTAGTTTGGTTTCTCTCTCCTTTCCAAGCCATCAGAAAATCTCCCCTCCCCCAATTATTTCCTGTCTTTACATGCACTTTGAAATCTGATCTCACAGTGTTACAGCACACCTTCTGGAGAGCAGATCTCACCTTTGTGGCTTTGTGGCTCACTATGCATGAACTCGTCTCACATTTCAAAGTTTGTATTTTCTCTTTATATTTATTACAATTGTTTATTTAGCTTATTTTATGAATGAATAATGCAAAGTTTGTGGAAATAAGTAGGGTTTCTTCTTAGAAAAAAAAGAGGTTGGCCTCTAAGGCATATTGCGCCCTAATACATTCGCTCTCTTTTGCTTCAGATTCTCTGCTGAAATGGCCAGTAACATGTATGGTTTATCTAACCCCCTTCATGTTGAAGAAATGAAGAATTTGCTGTTAAATGATGATGAGGGAGACCCACACTGAGAGAAGATTTAGGGGATGAGAGTAACATTTCATCTCAAGATGAGGTGGAAGAATGTAAAAGTGATTCAGGAACACAGCAGGATGGTGAGCAGACTGATACAGATACCACCTATTATTTGGGCAAAGATAAAAAGACCAAGTAATATCTGCACAGAGATTGAAGCTTCAGAGACTGGGAGTTCTGTGGAAACTGTTTGGGTAAGAATACAATGCTAGAACAATAAAAATGACACCTTTGTAGGTATTTACTACAGGCCGCCTGTGCAAGCTAAAGATATTGATGAACTCTTCATGCATCAAATGGCCAAGTTCTCTAAAAAATATGATATAGTGGTCATGGGAGATTTCAACTATCCAGACATTTGTTGTGAGTCTCTCTCAGGCAAAACTAACAGGTCAAGCAAATTCGTATCCTCTCTTGCTGATAACTTTATCTTCCAAAAGGTAGGGGAGAAAACAAGGGGATCTGCTACCTTGGATCTAATCCTTATAAAAAGGGAGGAAATGGTTGAGGAGGTAAGAGTGGCTGGGACTCTAGGAGGTAGCGACCATGCTATTTTAGAATTTTGGATAACTAGAGGAGGAAGACCTGTGAAGACACAAATTTCAAGGTTAGATTTCATAAATGCAGATTTTAAGGGACTCAGAAAGAGAATCGGAGGGATCCAAAGGCTGGATATCTTTAAGGACAAAAATGTCCAGGAAGGATAGGAAATCTTGAAAAATTAGATTCTCAAAGCACAATCGTTAACAATTCCAAAAAGAGGGAAGAATACAAAGCATTTAAGGAAACTAGGATGGATGAACACCGAACTTAAACACATGCTAGAAAGGAAAAAATAAATGTTTATCAAATGGAAAGAGGGAGGCATACCTAAAGAAGAATATAATGCTGTCTGCAGAACCTGCAGGGCACGAATCAAATTATCTAAAGCTGACAATAAATTAACCCTTGCAAGAGATGTCAAAAACAATAAATAAGGATTTTGGAGATATGTCAAAAGTAAAAGAAAAGTCAAAGATGCTATAAGATTTTTACAGGATGAAAATGATGAAATGGTAAGAAAGGATGTTGAGAAGGCTGAACTTTTAAATTCCTATTTTGCATCTGTTTTCTCTCAGAAAGGAAATGTAACATCAACTGATCTTCACTGCCCTATTAAAGGTAAAGAAGAATCCAGGATATCTTTAAACAGAAAGATAGTGAGGAAACACTTAGGGTACCGTCACACATTGAAATTTCCATCGCTACGACGTTACGATTCGTGACGTTCTAGCGATATCGTTACGATATCGCTGTGTCTGACACGCTACTGCGATCAGACACCCTGCTGAGAATCGTACGTCGTAGCAGATCGTTTGGAACTTTCTTTCGTCGCTTGATCACCCGCTGACATCGCTGGATCGTTGTGTGTGACAGCGATCCAGCAATGTCTTCGCTTGTAACCAGGGTAAACATCGGGTAACTAAGCGCAGGGCCGCGCTTAGTAACCCGATGTTTACCCTGGTTACAAGCGTAAACGTAAAAAAACAAACCGTACATACTCACCCGTCGGTGTCCTTCAGGTCCCTTGCCGTCTGCTTCCTGCTCTGAGTGCCGGCCGGAAAGTGAGAGCAGATCACAGCGGTGCTGCGCTCTGCTCTCACTGTACGGCTGCACTCAGAGCAGGAAGCAGACGGCAAGGGACCTGAAGGACACCGACGGGTGAGTATGTACTGTTTGTTTTTTTACGTTTACGCTGGTAACCAGGGTAAACATCGGGTTACTAAGCGCGGCCCTGCGCTTAGTTACCCGATGTTTACCCTGGTTACCCGGGGACTTCGGCATCGCTCCAGCGCCGTGATTGCAACGTGTGACCGCAGTCTACGACGCTGGAGCGATGATTATACGACGCTGCGACGTCACGAATCGTGCCGTCGCAGCGATGAAAATTTCAATGTGTGACGGTACCCTTAGCTAGCATAAATGAATTCAAGTCTCCAGGTCCAGATGAATTACACCCCAGAGTACTGAAGGAGATAGCAGAAGAAATTTTTGAATAACCCTCCATAATCTTTGAAAATTCTTGGAGAACAGAAGTTCCAGAAGACTGGAGAAGAGCAAATGTTGTTCCTGTCTTCAAAAAGGGGAAGAAGAAGGACCCAGGAAACTATATGCCAGTAAGTCTGACTTCCATACCAGGAAAGATCTTTGAACAAATGATTAAACAACATGTATGTAAGTATATAAAAGAGCCCGAAGACATAATAAGCCAGCCCGGGAACAACCACAAGTGTGGTATATAAAATAATTATAACCCGGGGGCTCAAATCATCGCTCCAACAGCATTATATTAAAAGGAGAAATGGGAGCCTAGAGTACAAATATACAAAATGCTTTATTGAACAATTAGTTAAAATATAGGACAAGGGAAGAATGAGTATACCACAACAATGCATGGAGGGGAACAGAAATGAGGGCAACCCTATCTATGCATGTCCCGACACTGGGTAACATGGGCAAAAATTGGCTCCAATAGATGGTGGAAAATAGTGGGTATCAATAAGGTGCACATTACTGAAAAAATAGGACGCATGAAAATTAGTTTAAGAAACTACCATGCGACTATACAGTACATAGTTTAAGGGCACGTGCCCTATGCGGTTAGGTGCAGAAGCCCACCATATAACAACAATGACCAGGTATAGTAAACTTACCCATGCAAGGGGAAATGGAGAGAAAAGGGTCCCACCGGTGGAAAGGCCCCAACGCACGTTTCGCAGCGCTCGGACGCTGCTTTTTCAAGGGGAAGTAGTATCTGGTGATACAGGGCCTGTCTTTAACCTCCCTGACCCCGGTCACATGACCGGCGGCCACCAATCATGATGGCGCTGTCGGCGCATGCGCACTGCGGCGACACGGCGCCGCACAAGGACCTGGCGTCAGGCCAGGTGCGCAGACCCGGAAAAGGTTCTCCAGGCCTGCGCAGAAGGCACGAGAGACACCGGTCCCAGCGCGGCAACCGGCCGCACGCAGCGCGACGCGCACGGCCACATGGGGGCATGTAGAACGGTCAAAAGACCTTTAAGTGATATATAAACAGGGGACCGCACTATAGATGGCAAGAGAAATGTACATAGAGAGCAAAAATCACATTTGGACATCAAAAAACAGCATATGATAATGGGCCTATATAGAAATTGCAGGCAGTAATATACAATAAAGTCCGTCTTCATATGATGGTTCATATAAATATATAAAATATGAACCATCATATGAAGACGGACTTTATTGTATATTACTGCCTGCAATTTCTATATAGGCCCATTATCATATGCTGTTTTTTGATGTCCAAATGTGATTTTTGCTCTCTATGTACATTTCTCTTGCCATCTATAGTGCGGTCCCCTGTTTATATATCACTTAAAGGTCTTTTGACCGTTCTACATGCCCCCATGTGGCCGTGCGCGTCGCGCTGCGTGCGGCCGGTTGCCGCGCTGGGACCGGTGTCTCTCGTGCCTTCTGCGCAGGCCTGGAGAACCTTTTCCGGGTCTGCGCACCTGGCCTGACGCCAGGTCCTTGTGCGGCGCCGTGTCGCCGCAGTGCGCATGCGCCGACAGCGCCATCATGATTGGTGGCCGCCGGTCATGTGACCGGGGTCAGGGAGGTTAAAGACAGGCCCTGTATCACCAGATACTACTTCCCCTTGAAAAAGCAGCGTCCGAGCGCTGCGAAACGTGCGTTGGGGCCTTTCCACCGGTGGGACCCTTTTCTCTCCATTTCCCCTCGCATGGGTAAGTTTACTATACCTGGTCATTGTTGTTATATGGTGGGCTTCTGCACCTAACCGCATAGGGCACGTGCCCTTAAACTATGTACTGTATAGTCGCATGGTAGTTTCTTAAACTAATTTTCATGCGTCCTATTTTTTCAGTAATGTGCACCTTATTGATACCCACTATTTTCCACCATCTATTGGAGCCAATTTTTGCCCATGTTACCCAGTATCGGGACATGCATAGATAGGGTTGCCCTCATTTCTGTTCCCCTCCATGCATTGTTGTGGTATACTCATTCTTCCCTTGTCCTATATTTTAACTAATTGTTCAATAAAGCATTTTGTATATTTGTACTCTAGGCTCCCATTTCTCCTTTTAATATAATGTATGTAAGTACCTGGATAAGAATGAAGTGATTAACCAGAGTCAGCATGGGTTTGTAACTAATAACTCATGTCAGACTAACTTAATTTCCTTCTATGACAGTATCACTGACTGGGTGGATCGCGGAAATGCTGTAGATATAGTATATCTTGACTTCAGCAAAGCATTTGACAAAGTATCTCACACCATCCTTATTGAAAAAATGACTAAGTATGGAATGGACAAGGCAACTGTTAGGTGGATTCATAACTGGCTTAGTGATCGGACCCAAAGAGTGGTCGTAAATGGCTGCATATCCAGTTGGAAGAATGTCTCAAGTGGGGAACCACAGGGTTCTGTCCTGGGCCCTGTATTGTTCAACATCTTTATCAATGATTTAGATGAAGGAATTGAGGGTACACTGATTAAATTTGCTGACAACACAAAGCTAGTAGAGATAGCTGATACTAGAGAAGAGAGAAGATTCAAATAAACTGGAGCAGTGGGCAGCAACTAACAGAATGGTTTTTAACAAGGAAAAATGCAAAGTACTACATCTGGGCAATGAAAATGAAAAAAGCATATACAGAGTGGGAGGAATAGGGCTAAACAACAGCACATGTGAAAAAGACTTGGCTATACTAATAGATCATAAATTGAACATGAGTCAACAGTGTGATGCAGCAGCAAAAAAGGCAAATGCAATTCTGAGATGTATTAACAGAAGCATACAGTCTAGATCAAGTGAAGTCATTATTGCCCTCTACTTCTCTTTGGTCAGACCTCATCTGGAATACTGTGTCCAGTTTTGGGCACCACATTTAAAAAAAAGAAATCAACAAACTGGAGCAAGTTCAGAGAAGAGCGACCAGAATGGTGACCGGTCTGCACCCATGGCCTATGAGGAACGGTTACAGGATCTGGGAATGTTTAGCTTGCAAAAAAGAAGACTGAGAGGAGACTTAACAGCTTTCTACACATATTTCAAGGGCTGTCACATTGTAGAAGGATCATCTTTATTCTCATTTGCACAAGGAAAGACTAGAATGGGATGAAACTGAATGGGAGGAGACACAGATTAGATATTTAAAAATCTTTTTGACAGTTAGGGTGATCAATGAGAGGAACAGGCTGCCACGAGAGGTGGTGAGCTCTCCTTCCATGGAAGTTTTCAAGCAGAGGCTGGACAGACATCTGTCTGGGATGATTTAGTGAATCCTGCTTTGAGCAGGGGGTTGGACCAGATGACCCAGGAGGTCCCTTCCAACTCTACCATTCTATGATTCTATGATTCTAGAGCAAAAAGCCACTTACAGCGTTAGCTGAAACACCAAGCGCTGGAAAATGGTCATCTTCCTCGCAATGTTGAATGTGGGTGGTATCAACTCACAAACGATTTACCTTGGCAATCATCTGGAACCACTGTGTAGGAGAATTTACCTGAAAACATTGGCTAATGAACTAGTGAGTGGAGAGCTACGCTGAAGAAGTCTGAAGACGAGTTGAATTCCCTCCAGCCTACAAGTCCAGCTGAAAAGATTTCATCCCAAAGATGATCGAGAAAAATCACCACCTCTATCTCACCTCCTAAAAGACGCAGCTGCACCACCTGCACCATTGAAACTGGCGGAAGAAGGATGTCAAATTTTGAATGCAAAAAATGTCACAACGCAATCTGCCTGTCCCATGCAAATATGATCTGCGAGCCTTGTTTCTTCAAGTGTAACTGTGTTTCTTCTGCTGAACATGTAACCTCTGAATCTGAGCGAATAGTAATCACTTAGCATCTAAGTGCATAAACATTAATTTTTTTTCTTCTAATTTTAATAATTAGTAATAATTATGTCATTAAAACTGGAACTGGAGGCTATTTAGCAGTAGTTGAGAAATGTGGTCCTTTTTTAATGTTTATGTTATTAAATGGTTTTTTTTATATCTGATTTTGTGCACTCTCTTTTAATACATCCCTATAAGGGTCACTGACCTTTAGAGTCCTGAAATTGATACAATTAGATATAGGTGGTTTTATAACCTGTGCCTGTCAGGTGCACTGCGCCTGTACTTGGGATTGCCAGAGCTGTGCCTGATGGAGTGTTAATATGTAAATGAGCTGTTAAAATCTGAGGGCTGGACATAGATTTCCTCAAGAATGAAAATTGAATTATGAAAATTTAATTGCATTACTGCAATAGAATAAGTAATGCAATTGAATTTTCATATTTCATATTTGCATGCTATGGCGCTACAGAGTGCTGCCTTTTTTGTTTGTATGTATATGAGCTGGTGACTCTAGGTTCAGCACCTGTGCACACTTATTCTATGTTTGGATGACAGTCAGTTTTTTAAAATTTGTATTCATTAGTCTTCTAACTGAACACTCGCCTTTTAGCCACAGGCGTTTTAATTACAGCAGGACCACTACCCCTCCACAGAGAGAGAAATTTTAGTCTAAAAGAGGACTCACATTAGGTTCCCATTCAGAAGAAGACTTTTTTCTAAGAGAGAAATGGCAGTGTTAGGTCCTGGTAAAGAGAAACGCCTTACCGTGGCTACCAGGTACACATGAATTGGCCAATTTAAGCGCTAAGCTTTCTCAATTTTTTCATATTTCTTGGGCAGTAATGCAATTCAATTTTCATATTTCATAAGTGCATGCGATGGCACTAGCAATGACTATCAGGCGCTGATCCTGCATGGATTTTCAAACTATGCTTTCTCTCAAATGTTGGAATGATTCAGGGAAAGTTCAAGTTTCATGCTGCCTGCAGTTTGTACAGCATGAAATGACTGACCGATTCCCTAGAATCAGTCAGGGGATGTATGCCAATGTTTAATAACCCTTTCCATATTTTGCAATGATCCTTCCCCCTTGGTCTCTTTTGAAAAAAAATGTTTGGGTAGCATTAAATATATATTCAAAATATTCATCTACATTTTTGCAGTTCTCGTAAAACTAAGTTATTATTTTATTACCAGCTTTATCTGTAGTAGTAATATTTAAAAATACATATTTGAAAGTTTAATTAGTGCAATTAAGTTCAATAAGCAGAAAAAAATACCAATAATTTAAAAATATTTTAAATCCACCAATGAAACTCAATAAAACTAAAGTCTTTCTGATATAGTGTCCGATGTAGATGAAGTTCCTTACTATAACGAAATTGATACTCTAAGCGGGGTTGTGGGAGCGAGAGTAAAGATATTGACTGATAACATCAAATGCCTCTGGGAAACGTTTGTGGAAATACATCATGTTGTAGGAAAGAAATTAGTCCTGAATCATTCCACAAAGGTGAAATGAATAAGTAATGGGAGATGAAAAACATGAGAGACTTGGGGATACGGGTGTAAGGTAAAGCACAAAAGTAACTGTCAAGAATATGTGAAATTGACAGACAGAGACCAATGAAAGAGATAAGCGGTCAGCCATGTAGAAAATAACAGATAAAAGCCTGAACAATAATGAGCATTTATGAGCACTTTGTATGTCTCATAGTACATATCAAGGTGTTCTGTAAACAGGTGAAGAGTTAAACATATCTTTTTAAAATGCTGATTTAGGGTCAAATAATAGTTTAGTAGGAACAGTTAATTTGAGTTCAAAGCCTCCTTTTCTTGACATATTTTGTAAGGTCCAACTTTATTCGTTAGAGTAAGGCTAGGGCTACATGCCTACTTTGGCCGCGAGTCGACACATAACCAAAGTTCACTTTATCGCAAAAGATATACAGAAAAAACACACTGGCGCTCCTACACTAAAATATATGGGTTGGTAGCCGCAAGTGAAGGTGCAGGCTCTGTGCAAATCCTGCTAAATAAACTTGTATTGATAAGGAAAAATGGGGGATATCACTGCGCTTACCCTCAAAGGCTCTCAAAATGGTGGATATTAGACTGATGAAACAATGTGGAGCACTGTTGCACAATGCTGCGGTGTACTGCGGTGTACTTGTGAGTGACAATAGGTACAGCCACTTACTTGTGTAGACCAAACCAAGGAAGCTGATGTCGTGCTCTGGTTTGTAAATGTGCAGGAAGGCCAGAGCATAGGGAGTATCCTATATTACTTCTTACAGGCATAGGTGCACAGGACCACAGGCGGTAAAGTGTGGAGGCAGAAAGAGTTGTGGTGGGCTCCAGCCAGAAGCTCCGCTGCCGTGATACAGAAACCAAAACTGCCGAACAGCTAGAGATTGTGACTTCACACGGCTGTTAAGAACGGGTGCGCATAGAGGTCAAACCAACCAATGCGTTTCGAGGGACCACGTCCAGCAGTTTCAGTTTCTGTTTCATGGCAGCGGAGCTTCCAGCCTGAGCCTGCCGCTACTCTTTCTGCCTCCACACATCACTGCCTGTGGTCCTATGATCCTACGCATGCAAGTAGTAAGGGAGGACACTCCCTATGCTCCAGTCTTCCTGACTCCTGTGACCCAGTTTCACTGCCACTGGCACCCAGTAAGCTACCATAAATTTGGATTATAAGATGGACCACCATTTTATGAAACCAGTTTTTTCCTCTTTTCCTCTCCAAAGTTTGGGTGCTTCTTATAGTCCGGTGTGTCTTATAGTCCACAAAATATGGTAAATCTTTTTTGGCTCATTCTGACTTAGGAAAGTAAGCTGCTTAATAATTCTGAACGCCTTGACAAAATGTGTTGATATCCTTAGACCTCCATCATCACACAAATACACATCACCTGATATGCTTTACAACAAAAAGCATTTCAAGTTTGTACAGCTCAGAGTTGGAAAATATTCATAGAAATTATGATATGGTCAAAATACTCACTTGCCTAATAATTGTGCATATAGTGTAGCTGAAAGCTGTACTTAGACAGGCCAACAGCAAAAGTTAAACGATCACCAATTCGCTATACGTGGAGAGAGCCTAATTCCAGCAATGTGGTGTATGCTATGCTATGTCTACCAGAAATGATCATGTGTTATGAACGTCAGCCACGGGGTGGTGCTCATAGCATATCTGCATTGACAATCACAGAGGACTTCTGCAGACCCCTGGTTGTCATGCCAACACATTGGAACCCCGGAATCATGTGACAGGGGTACCAATGGAAGGACTTTGTGATGTGTTTCTGGTGGCGCGTGTATGTTAAATGTCATTGTCAGAGATTGACAGAAGCATTTAACATGTTAACAGCTGTGGGTGGAATCGCGATCGTGGCTGTAAGAGGCACATGACAACTGATCAAATCAGCTGTCATGTGCCTGAAAAGATGAGGGCTCAGTGCCAGAGCCAGCATTAAATGCCTGGACACGGCCTATGACGTACCTATATGTCATAGGTCGTGAAGGGGCTGAAAACTGTGCAAGTGAACCTAGAAAAATGTATGCCTTGATAACTCAAAGCAAGGTAAAGTGTGGTCACACAAAATATTGATTTGATTTAGATTTTTATTTTGTTCTTTCATTTTGTATTTTATTAAATTATAATAATAAACCATGAACATATCTATTTAAAAAAAAATGATTTATTTAATTAACTAATTACTACTTACAGTAGTTTAGGAATCCTATTATATGAAAAATTAAGCTCATTATGGACTAGTATAACCAGAGGAAGGTGTAGTCTGCAGAGCCAGCCAATAGATGCACAAAGTGGATCTACCAATGCATGTGTTTTGATAAATTGTTTGACCGAGATGAATGATGTCCAGGCGGCATTTGAAATTGCTTGACTATGTAAGTACTTTTCTTTTCAGTCCTCTTTGTTTTTGTTTGTTTTTCAGAAACATTGCGCTTGCTACACTAATAGGTACACAACGGGAAGGTTATGCTGAAGTGGCCAATGCTGACTGATCAAACACAGAAGAGGAAAACTAAGGAGTGCATTACTGCTGCTAGATGTCCGAAGTCCAAAGTATGTTGTAGGAACTGTTCATTGTAATGAATATGAAGAAGATAAAAATACAATAAATAATGTATGTATTAGCATGTGCAGGATCTTGTGACAGACTTATCTGTCAAATATATGCTCCAGCAGACATGAATCATTTACTTGCATGTCATGATATGGTTTCTGTGGTAACATAGCACTAGTACGAGTCTGCTGTCAGCCTGATCTTTTGAGATCTTCATAGACCACAGTTTGCCATTCTACTTGCCATGGAAATATAATCACTAGCATGGCAGGAGAGGGGTTACATAGTTACATAGTTACATAGTTAGTAAGGCCGAAAAAAGACATTTGTCCATCCAGTTCAGCCTATATTCCATCATAATAAATCCCCAGATCTACGTCCTTCTACAGAACCTAATAATTGTATGATACAATATTGTTCTGCTCCAGGAAGACATCCAGGCCTCTCTTGAACTTATACTACTTATAAACTTATACTACTAGCACTGTGGCAGCAAATACTGATGCGCACCTTAGTTCACTAAACGTGAAAACTGCCCTTTAGGGCATTCTATATGAGACATCCTATAAGGCAACTGCCAGCACAATAATATGTCTTAAAGGCATAAACAATTATAAGGAAAAGAGAAAGGAGAAAAAATGACAGTCAAGGACAAAAACAAACAATCTTTATTTAAATTGATGGGGTTGTTCGCTACTAAGACAACAACTTCTCGATCTGAATGTCTGCCCTGTTAAAATAACACATATACTTACTTCTGGTAAAGGCGTCGTTCCAGCAGTGTCGGCACTCACTCTCTCTTGGGTTGGCGTGAGGTTGTTACGACAAGTGAGCCATGCATGTCAGCGTTGGTTTCACTGTCCTCGCCTTCAGACATATAAGTAATTAAAACAACGTCCAAGCTGCGGCTGAGTGCTCAATTCATCTTGATTATTTATTCGTCAGAAGGTGGGGACAGTGACGCCAGCGCTGATCGGGCTCTGGGCACATGTGACGTAACAACCTCACATGAGCCCTGGGAATTCAAGTCATGACACTGCTTGAGTGGCTCCGGCATCGGGGTTGAGTATAGGTGTTTTTATTTTAAATAGGAAAAATAAATATAACAATGTTTTAAATATCAAACAAATCTTTTAAATATGAAAAATATATGAAAACACACTGACCGTGGGCATATCAGGCATGGAAACTGACTCATATAGGGATGAGTAGGGAACCTCATTAACTGTCAGCAGGGCCGTATTTAGAGTTTCTGCTGCGCTAGGCACTTTTAGTGCTGCCTCCCCCTTTGATGAGTATGACACTATCGGCAGTGTCTTTAGCAAGAATCGCTGATGTGAAAGTCGCCTTTTGCAGCAGATCCGGCAGTTTTTCTGCATCTGCCGCGTAACGGATCACTTACGGCAACACTGCGTTCGGCCTCATTCATTCCCTATGGGATTTGCGGCACTTGCCATGATCTGGCAAATGCGGTACCATACCTCCCAACTTTTGAAGAAGGGAAGGATGTATAAAGTTTGCGGCGCGGCAAATTTTAGGCCATGCCTCTGACCACACCCATTTCACAACTAGTCACACCCATATCCACATCCCAACCACAGCCATTTAGCACTGCTGATCACACTGTTTTATATACAATAATTATAAACAAAAAAAAATATGGCCACACAGTGCTCCATACTGCATAATGGCCACACATGATGCTCCATACTGTATAATGGCCACACATGATGCTCAATACTGTATAACGGCCACCACACATGATGCTCCATACTGAATAATGGCCACACACAGTTCTCCATACTGTATAATGGCCACACAGTGCTCCATACTGTATAATGGCCACACATGATGCTCAATACTGTATAATGGCCACACATGATGCTCCATAGTGTATAATGGCCACACATGATGCTCCATAATGTATAATGGCCACACAGTGCTCCATACTGTATAACGGTCACACACAGTTCTCCATACTGTATAATGATCCCACATGATGCTCAATACTGTATAATGGCCACACATGATGCTCCATACTGTATAACGGCCACACATGATGCTCCATACTGTATAATGGCCACACACAGTTCTCCATACTGTATAATGATCCCACATGATGCTCAATACTGTATAATGACTCCCCCTCCTGTATGCATGGCTCATCTCCCTCCCATCCCATATACATGGCTCATATCCCCCCTTCTGTATGCATGGCTCATATTCCCCCTCCTGTATGCATGGCTCATATTCCCCCTGTATGCATGGCCCATATTCCCCCCTCCTGTATGAATGGCTCATATTTCCCCCCTGTATGCATGGCTCATATTCCCCCTCCTGTATGCATGGCTCATATTCCCCCCCTGATTGCATAGCTCATATTCCCCCTCCTGTATGCATGGCTCATATTCCCCCCCAAATGCATGGCTCATATTCCCCCCTCCTGTATGCATGGCTCATATTCCCCCTCCTGTATGCATGGCTCATATTCCCCCCCTGAATGCATGGCTCATATCCCCCCCTGAATGCATGGCTCATATTCCCCCCTCCTGTATGCATGGCTCATATTCCCCCTCCTGTATGCATGGCTCATATTCCCCCCTGAATGCATGGATCATATTCCCTCTCCTGTATGCATGGCTCATATCCCCCCCCTGAATGCATGGCTCATATTCCCCCCCTGTATGCATGGCTCATATCCTCCCCCTCCTGTATGCATGGCTCATATCTCCCTGAATGCATGGCTCATATTCCCCCCTGTATGCATGGCTCATATCCCCCCTGAATGCATGGCTCATATTCCCCCCTGAATGCATGGCTCATATCCCCCCCTGTATGCATGGCTCATATTCCCCCCCCTGAATGCATGGCTCATATACCCCTCCTGTATGCATGGCTCATATCCCCCCCGTATGCATGGCTTATCTCTCCACCCCCCGCTCCCGCTCCTGCTCCCGCTCCTGCTCCCATCTTGCATGGCGTGCCGGCTTATGTCCTCCTTCATCCCCCTGTCCCCCCGTCCCTCATACTCACCTGTCCCACACCGCGCGGCTGCACCGACATCCCTCTCGCTCTGTCCTGACTCCTGGTGCAGCACCTTCTTCCTGCATGAGCGGTCATGTGATACCGCTCATTAAGGTCATGAATATGCACATATTCATGACCTTAATGAGCGGTACCACGTGACCGCTCATTCAAGACGAGCTGTGTATGCCGAGACCAGGCATCGCTGGAGCAAGGTGAGTATCGTCTTCAAGGAGGGTTGGTGGTAGGCGGGCGGGCGGGCAAGGGGGCGCGGGGTTGGTCGGTCGGGAGGTGACCCAGGACTTATAAAAAAAAAAAAGAACAAACCTTGGTCAGGTGCCGCCCCCTGCATTGTCCCCGCCCTAGGCACGTGCCCTCAAGTGCCTAGTGGCAAATACGGCCCTGACTGTCAGGGTACAGAGGAAATATGGTGGCTATATATGGCATAAAAACTGTCATCAATGGCTGAGAATAGTTAAAGGGTAAAACCAATTATTCCTAAATGGTAAAACCATATATACATTAACAATGGCATCTCTCTAACTTAATCTTATAACAATCACCACACATAGTGGTACAAATGCATATGTGAGGTAGAAAGATTATGAAATAGTGAAGGCTAATTGCCACATATATTGCCTCACAACATGTACATGAGAATGAAACAATGGATACATTATCGCCAGAGCATAATAAGGTACCATGGTAAGGAAATCAAAAGCATGTGAGCCATAACAAACAATGGACATCTCAGCAGCCAGAGCGTAAAGTCATCTGTAAAATTAAAAAGCTATCAAGCATATGCAACATCCACCAGGGCCGTGGGGTACTCAGAATCGGGTCGGACAGTTCTTTGGGGAAGTCACGGGGCTGTGACCCGACTCCGTGTCCCTGGGCGTGCAATAAAAATGATGCAAGGGGGGAAAGTTTATATGGTTTTGATTCGTGATGCCACCCGTGGTACTCGGCAAGGGATTGCCGACGCTGCTGTTCAGGTCCACTGGGGCTGATGGTGATGCAGCAAGGATGCTTCAGCTCTCCATGGGTAGAGTGGGCCCAGGGCAGTTATAGGGTTAATTTGATGATGGTAACTGTTGTAGTACAGGGCTGGTGACGCAGTAAATAAATCTGAGGACACAGCGGGGTGCAGTCTTCACACTTTACTCACAGTTTCTTAGGTGACAATCACCAGGCACGTGCTGTGTCCTCCGAGTCTATGATCCAGCCAGCTCTCGGGTAGTTTGGGTGCACTTTTCTGGGACCCCCTTTCTTGTGTACCTTCCCAGGCTGTCTCTCTGCGCTGGCTTACACCCTCCTGCTCTGCGCCTTACACACAGTGTCCCAAGCCAGCAGCCTCAGGTCCTGTCAGGCGATGTCCTCCTGGTCCCCTTGACCCTTTGTGGCTGCCTTTTCAGTGATTGTGTGTAGATTTGGCTGTGGCACATACAGCCACCACAGCCTCCGGTTTGCTAGCTGAGTCCTTCAATCTCTACACTAGTCTGGGGCCGGTCCCTCCACTGCGACCTGGTTCCTCAGGCGCCACGGGTGGATTCTTCACTTCTCTGGCCCCTAGGTCCCCCTCTTTCTGGAGCTTCTCTCTCACCATGGCTCCTCTTACTCCTCTCTCTTTCTCACCAACTGACTCCTCCGCCCTCCTGTTTTTATAACAACACCTCACTCCCAACTGTCACTCTACCTTTATCATCCTCCATCCACACCCTCTACCTAGTTCCCCCTCCAGGGTCTCCAGACAGGGTCTCCAGGTGGCGTGTGGCGGGGTACCCCTTATACACATGGGTAAGTGTGCACTGTTTGTGTGATCTATACTTGCCGCAGGGCTATTTTTCTGGGTGGAACAGCTTGATATTTTGGGTAACGCTCTTTTAGTAGTTTATGCTGCCCTCTTAAAGCCTGGCATTTTGTTATTACTATAGTGCACATTTTTAGGGACGTTTTTCCCTGCCATACTGTGTCCACCTGTGTACCGATATGTTCTCCATTTTGCACAGTCCTGTTTAATATGTATGCTGCATACAGTTGACATACATGTATCTTTATATGTTTTTATGATTTTCTTCGGTCATTTAATAAATTTTGCATTTTGTCTATTATGTTGCTTGGGACTGTTTTACTCCATTGCTTCTTGTTATATCTAGTTCCCCCTCCAGCCTGAAATGGGGCCCTCCCTAAATAGGGTCCACCCAGATCCCCTGGCCTGGAGTGGTGTGGTGTTGGATGCTAGTGTGCGGGTACCGGGTGGTTCCCCCTCCTTACCTGAGAGTGGATTACCACACCTCTGGATGAGCTGCAGTATCTCTGTGGTGACTGGACCCTCAGGGGTGCCACATACCCCCCCAGTTAAACACTGCACGTCCGCAGGCTGGAACAGAGTAAAACAGATGTTGCAACATGCAAATTATTTTCTGAAATGAATTTCAACAGGTAAAACAGTTAAACTAATAACTCTTTCTTCCCTTTATGGGAGGGGTTTTTTTACTTGAACGATGCATAAAACTTTCTCCATAAATTCATCAGGTTTCAGTGAGATCCCGAACCAGGGTGTCCTTCTCACCGTCCATAGTGCAATATAGGGGAACCCGTCTTTAACCCCCAACGTTGGGCCTGGGCGTTGCTACAGGGCATAGCTGGCCAACATGTTGGACCACTTTTTGGCCACGCCAGATGGTTTTTATTCTTTGGTCAATTGGAAATTATAGAGTGTTCCACTCGCACTCACAATGTTGTATGTAAAACCCACAAGGAGCCCAATAAGTGCTAACTATACACAAGAAAAGTTCGGGCCATTCACTATCCATGACCGCATTGTCTTTAAATTTAATGAGCACTCACTTTAACTTACTACTAAGGCACATCATACTAACACACGTTCTTAACCAGTTTCATACCTAACCATGTTAACTAACTACCTATTTATATTGATATTGACATTCTGCAGTTCTTTAGGCTTGCAATCTTCTGATTAGAAAAGCTCCTTCTCATGTATCACACCAGGTGACACAAACTGAGCATGTCCTGCAACCGGGGACTGAGTTGTCTGGGTCTGAGGTTGTCTTTAGTTGAAGCCGCAGGGACTGATGTAGTGTCCGGGTCTAGGGTCAGTCCCCCCCACTTCTACCCGGTCCCTTGGGTGCCATGGGTGGATTCTTCACTTCCCTGGCCCCTAGTACCCCTTCTTTCTGAAGCTCCAATCTCACTGTGGCTCTTCTTACTCCTCTCCCTCTCTCACCAACTGACTCCTCCACCCTCCTGTTTCCATAGCAACACCTCACTCCCAACTGTCACTCTACCTTTATCTACTTCCTCCAGCCACACCCTCTACCTAGTTCCCCCTCCAGCCTGAGATGTGGTCCTTCCTAAATAGAGTCTGCCCAGATCCCCTGGCCTTGAGTGGTGTGGTGTTGGATGCTAGTGTGCGGGTACCGGGTGGTGCTCCTTCCTTACCCAAGAGTGGGGTGCCACACCTCTGGCTGAGGTGCAATACCTCTGTGGTGACTGGACCCTCAGGGGCGCCACACATACATACCCACCTCTGAAACACCAAACATGCGTTTCTAGACACTATGCATAAATATACAAAAAAGGTTGCACTCTATCGTGCCAAAGCATGTCTAATATGAAATACATGAAATATGAATAGCAAAATGGCTTTTGAACATTAGGAAAATATCTAAGAGACACTTTGCACAGAATTTGATATAATCAAATAGTGTGAGCTAGGGTTGAGCGAAACGGGTCGGCAATTTTCAGAAGTCGCCGACTTTTGGCAAAGTCGGGTTTCATGAAACCCGACCCGACCCCTGTGTGGGGTCGGCCATGAAGTCGGCGATCTTCTGAATCTGGAATCGGAATTCCGATACCGATTCCCGATATGTTTAAGATATCGGGAATTGGTATCGGAATTCAGATTTAAGTGTAAAATAAAGAATTAAAATAAAAAATATCGCTATACTTACCCTCTGACGGGCCCTGGTACTAACCGGGAACCTTCCTTCCTTAGAATCAGCCTTCCAGGACCTTGCGGTGACGTCGCCGTGACGTCGCGGCTTGTGATTGGTCGCGCGCCGCCCATGTGACCGCTCGCGCGACCAATCACAAGCCGCGACGTCACCGTGACGTCACCGAGGGTCCTGGAAGGGCTGATTCTTAGGAAGGAAGGCTGCCGGAACGAAGCCGAGTGTGAGTATATTCCTATTAGGTATATACTCACCCTCGGACATGCCCTGCTTCTTTCCGACAGCCTTCCTTCCTAAGAATCAGCCCTTCCAGGACCCTCGGTGACGTCGCGGCTTGTGATTGGTCGCGTGAGCGGTCACATGGGCGGCGCGCGACCAATCACAAGCCGCGACGTCACCGCGACGTCACCGCAAGGTCCTGGAAGGCTGATTCTAAAGAAGGAAGGTTCCCGGTTAGTACCAGGGCCCGTCAGATGGTAAGTATAGCGATATTTTTTATTTTAGTTCTTTATTTTACACTTAAATATGGATCCCAGGGCCTGAAGGAGAGTTTCCGCTCCTTCAGACCCTGGGAACCATTGGAAACCCAATGCACTGCATTGGGTTTCGAGTTTCGGCCGACCCCGACCCCGACTTTTTTATAGGATCGGCCGATTTCACTCGACCCGACTTTTGAAAAAGTCGGGTTTCGTGAAACCCGACCCGATCCTATAAAAGTAAAGGTCGCTCAACCCTAGTGTGATCCCATCAACCATCGTCAAGGTGGTCTCATAAAACTGATGGGTCCCTGACCTCCCTGTCCAAATATGAACACTTACCGAAGGCCAATGTCTGTATGCCTGGGTGAATGTGGACACCTCTGTTCAGCAAAGCCTACATATGAGTTGGCCGGGACCAAGTGTGATGAGATGCAATTAAAAACCACATGGTGATGGGAGGAGTGCTCAGTCAGTCAGCTAACATAGAAATGACAGAAAAAAGACTCGCACATCCAAACTAGTGTGAATAGGTGCATACCAGGAGCAGCTACCTCCATACATAAATATACAAAAAAGGTTGCACTCTATCGTGCCAAAGCATGTCTAATATGAAATACATGAAATATGAATAGCAAAATGGCTTTTGAACATTAGGAAAATATTTAAGAGACGCTTTGCACAGAATTTGATATAATCAAATAGTGTGAGCCCATCAACCATCGTCAAGATGGTCTCATAAAACTGATGGGTCCCTGACCTCCCTGTCCAAATGTGAACACTTACCGAAGGCCAATGTCTGTATGCCTGGGTGAATGTGGACATAGCTTATTGGCAACCGATAGCTTATCACCCTCAACATTCCCATAAGGATCTCCATCGGAAGATGAAAGAAGCCCACCTCTGATACCAGTTTCTCTGTAAAGTATTAGGCCGGCGTCACACTCAGCGTATGCAAATACGGTCCGTTTATTACGGCCGTAATACGCAGAAATGTTCCCAAAATAGTGATCCGTATGTCATCCGTAGGCAGGGTGTGGCAGCGTATTTTGCGCATGGCATCCTCCGTATGTAATCCGTATGGCATCCGTACTGCAATATTTTCTCGCAGGCTTGCAAAACTGACATCTAATGGATTTATGTGCTCAAATGTTCATTAAAACATATATACAGTATGTGTATATATATACAGTATGTGTATATATATACAGTATATATATATATGTGTGTAATTGAGACACATATATATATATATATATATATATATATATATATATATATATATATATAATATATTTATATTCTGTATTTATATTTAATTCAGCGCGAGATATGTGAAAAGCCGGTAATTCAATTGCCGGCTTTTCATTTCTCCTTCCCAAACCCGACATGATATGAGACATGGTTTACATACAGTAAACCATCTCATATCCCTTTTTTTTTTTTTGCATATTCCACACTACTAATGTTAGTAGTGTGTATGTGCAAAATGTGGGCACTCTAGCTTGTAAAATAAAGGGTTAAATGGCGGAAAAAATTGGCGTGGGCTCCCGCGCAATTTTCTCCACCAGAGTGGTAAAGCCAGTGACTGAGGGCAGATATTAATAGCCTAGAGATGGTCCATGGTTATTGGCTCCCCCTGGCTAAAAACATCTGCCCCTAGCCACCCCAGAAAAGGCACATCTGGTAGATGCGCCTATTCTGGCACTTGGCCACTCTCTTCCCATTCCTGTGTAGGGGTGGGATATGGGGTAATGAAGGGTTAATGTCACCTTGCTATTGTAAGGTGACTTTAAGCCAGATTAATAGTGGAGAGGCGTCAATTATGACACCTATCCATTATTAATCCAATAGTACGAAATGGTTAATAAACACACACACATTTTTTACAAGTATTTTAATGAAATAAAGGCACAGGTTGTTGTAATATTTTATTATACTGGTAATCCACCTGATGACCCTCGTTCTGTAACAAAGGAAAAATAAAAACTCAACAATATCTCATACCTTCCGACGCTCAGGTCAAGTCCCACAAAGTAAATCCATCTGAAGGGGTTAAATCATTTTACAGCCAGGAGCTGTGCTAAAGCAGTGCTCATGGCTGTAAAACCCCTGGGAATGAATGGATTGCAGGGGAATGACCTGTAGTTACCTTGAGTTGCGGTGAGGCACCCTCTGCTGGATGTCCTCATGAACTGGAGCCTGGTAAAAGTTCCCACGCTCGAGTTCATATGAGGACATCCAGCAGAGGGCGCCTCACCGCAACTCAAGGTAACTACAGGTCATTCCCCTGCAATCCATTAATTCCCGGGGGTTTTACAGCCACAAGCACTGCTTTAGCACAGCTCCTGGCTGCAAAAACCTGATGTGTGAAAGCAGCCAAATATATGGATAGATACATCTATGTATCTATCTATAAATATATCTATGGATAGATATATCCATAGATATATAATAGAAAGGCCGATGTTTCTAAGGCCTCTTTCACACTAGCGTCGTGCACTGCACATCGCAGTGCGTCGTTGTGGAGAAAAAACGCGTCCTGCAAAGTTGTCTGCAGGATGCGTTTTTCTCCATAGACTTTTATTAGCGACGCAGCGCGACGGACCCATACCGATGCTAGTGTGAAAGCAGCCTAAGGCTACTTTCACACTTACGTTTTTAGCAATCCGTCTTTTTGGGAAAAAAACGGATCCTGCAAATGTGCTCGCAGGATGCGTTTTTACCCATAGACTTGTATTAGTGACGGATTGCGACGGATGGCCACACGTCGCGTCCGTCGTGCAACGGATGCGTCGTGTTTTGGCGGACCGTTGGCACGTCCGTCGCGTCTGCCATTTTCTACCGCGCATGCGTGGCCAAAACTCCACCCCCTCCTCCCCGGACTTCAGAATGGGCAGCGGATGCGTTGAAAAACTGCATCCGCTGCCCACGACGTGCACAAATTTCACAACGTGCGTCAGTATGTAGGCCCTGACGCATAGTGATGGACCCGTACCGATGCAAGTGTGAAACAGGCCTTAATGAGCGTTTAATTTAATTAAAAAAATGGAAAAAAACGTTGTGGGCTCCCGCGCAATTTTCTGCGCCAGAGGGGGAAAGCCGACGTCCGGGGGCCAATGTTTGTAGCCTGCTATGAATATCAGCCCGCAGCTGTCTGCGTAGCCTTTACTGGCTATTAAAATAGGGGGACCCCCTAAAAAAATGACGTGGGGTCCCCCTATATTTTATAGCCAGAAAGGCTACGCAGACAGCTGCGGGCTGATATTCATAGCCTAGAGAGGGGCCATGGATATTGGTCCACCCCCGGCTACAAATACCAGTCCGCAGCCGCCCCAGAAATGGCGCATCTGTAAGATGCGCCAATTCCGGCACTTAGCCCCTCTCTTCCCACTCCCGTGTAGCGGTGGGATATGGGGTAATATGGGGTTAATGTCACCTTGCTATTGTAAGGTGACATTAAGCCGGGTTAATAATGGAGAGGCGTCAATAAGACGCCTATCCTTTATTAATCCAATACTAAAAAAGGGTTAATAAAACACGCACACATTAGGAAAAAGTATTTTAATATTCTTCATTTAACCATACTTACCATACTTCAGCGCCTGCAAAAAACATAAAATAACCGTATACTACCTGCCCGCCGTAGTCCAATTAATAACGAGTGTCCCTCGACGATCTCCCCTATAGAACAGTGACATCGGGTGATGTCACTGCTCTATAGAACCCTCAGTGACACACTGACAGGAGACAATGGCTCCTGCAGTGCATCACTGAGGTTACTAAAGTTCACTGGTCTCACTTTATGGCAAAAAGCTGCATGGGAACTTTCTCATACAGCAATGCCATAAAGTGAGACTATGGACTACAATGCTGAGAAGAAAATGCAATAGCACTCACCAATGAGGTGCAATAACGGTCCTTTATTGAAGAGACGGGTGCGTAAACGACATCTTCACGGCATCGGGGGTGAAAGAAGGAAGTGAGCAGGGGATGACGACGGCAACCGTTTCGCGCTAATCCAGCGCTTCTACGGGTCGTCGTGAACTTTTTTTCATTGCAAGCACCTCCAATGCAACGAGGCAAAAGACTTTTATTAATACTACACATATTTTAACCGTTTTCCTAAATATAAGCAGCAGTGCGGCTTTATATTTTTTCTTTTTGAGACTATGGACTATTTTCTCACAGGGGCATAGGAATACATTGTGGGGAATACATTGTGGAAGGTTACCTTCCTCCCCTCATTGTGTTCCTGGCGCCCCTGGAGAGTGGTTGCATCAGCTGATGCTCCTGCTCTCCATGGGAGATCGTCAAGGGACACTCGTTTTAATTGGATTTCTGCGGATCAGGGAGTATAGTGTTTGTTCATTATTTTAATATTTTTTTACAGATGACAATGGCTTCGGGGATCAAAGTGACAAGTGATGGTATGTACTCTATGTTACATGTACTGTATGTCTGTATGTATGTACTGTATGTATGTACTGTATGCGGCATGTCGCATGATGTCGCATTCTGCATGTCGTCCCATTCTGCATGTCGTCGCATGGCGCATGTTGTCGCATGTCGTCGCATGCTGCATGTCATCGCATGCTGCATGTCATCACATAGCACATGTCGTTGCATGCTGCATGTCGTCGCATGCTGCATGTCGTCTCATGGCGCATGTCGTCGCATGCTGCATGTCGTTGCATGGCGCATGTCGTTGCATGCTGCATGGCGCATGTTGTTGCATTCTGCATGTCGTCGCATGTTGCATGTCGTCGCATGGCGCATGTTGTCGCATGTCGTTGCATGGCGCATGTCGTTGCATGGCGCATGTCATCGCACGGCGCATGTCGTTGCACGGCGCATGTCGTCGCATGCCGCATGTCGTCGCATGCCGCATGTCGTCGCATGTCGTCGCATACTGCATGTCGTCACATGGTGCATGTTGTCGCATGCTGCATGTCGTTGCATGGCGCATGTTGTCGCATGCTCCATGTCGCTGCATGGCGCATGTCATCTCATGCTGCATGTCGTCGCATGGCGCATGTTGTCGCATGCTGCATGTCGTCGCATGTTCTGTATGTGTTCTATGTATGTATGTACTGTATATGTGTGTTTTTTTGTTTTTTTTTACATTCAACACATTAGCCGGATGATGGGACTACTACTGTCCCATCATTGGCTAATGTGTCACTCACTGTCACTGTAGCAAGCAGAGCCCGATGGGACTTGTAGTCCCATCGGACATGCCTGCACACAGAGACAACGCCGCCGCCACCACCACCACCACCGCACAGCCACACTCCAGCACCTTCGGCAGCACCTTCAGCACCACGCAGACCCCCGCCGTCGCACCGGCCGCCGCCGCCATGGCACCGGCAGCCGACGCACCGGCCGCCGCCACGGCACCGGCCGCCGCCACGGGACCAGCCGCCAGTGCGACGGCACCGGCCTCCGCTGCGGGACCGGCCGCCAACGCACCGGCCGCCGCCTCGGGACTGGCAGCCGCCGCCGCACATCTCGGCCAGCAGATCCCAGCACCACAGACACCAGCACAGCCCTGCCCGCCCCCAGCAAAGCCCCGCCCGCCCCCAGCACAGCCCCGCAGGCAGCCCACAGTCCCACCCACAGCCCAGTCACTCTTGAGTGACTGCTGACTGTGCGGCTTGGACACGCCTGTTACTGACGTCACGTCAATTTCCAGAGTCTGGAAATTGACGTGACGTCGGCGGAAATTAGCGGTGGCTGCAGCCTGGGGATCATGTGACCCGGACTCAGCCACCAGCATAGCGCCGCTCACAGGCGAAAAAGGCAATGCAAGGTATTTACACAATTCATCAGGGCCCCCGGGGGGATACATTGGGGGGATAATTGAAAGTAGTGGACAACCCCTTTAATATTTTGTAAAGCAGAAGGACAAGATAACAATGAGATTTCATATTTTTTCAACAATACATTTCTATATATCAAAATTAATGATCCAACTGATACATCTACATCCCAGATTTTACTATTATTATAGCATTCATCTCATTTAAATGCTCAAACCTCAATGTGATCCAAGAGCAATGATAAAAAAAGGTCTCAGGTTTATGTTTTGATCCAGTTCTCTCCTGAGCTGAGCTATTTTCCTGAACTTAGTGTACAGTGACTGTTCCTTAGCAATACTCTGGGGATCTGTTTCCCAGATCTTACTACTTTGTTGTGAAGATACATACACATAAAAACAGGTGGGAGACAAATAGCTGCCTTATTTGTGAACAGAGACTGCATCTTGGAACAAATGATGAAACATGTTGAAATCTGTATGTATCTGAATGTATTTAACTAAAATAGTCCACCATAAATGTGCAGAAAATCTCCCTGTGCAGCTAATTTAAAAGTTGTCTCCCATTTTCAAACATTCATTGGTGAATAGGAAATGCTTATTGTCCCCAGAAGAGTAAGGGAAATAGCCTGCGCAATCTCTTCCATCGTATTACATAAACCGCCTGCTAATTGCTAATTGTCATTGTAAGGAGGCTTTAGTATTGGTGTAATGAGAACGTGTAGCCTTGTGGGAGGATTTAGGGGAAAAAAACATGAAAGATCATTTAAATTTTTGTCCTGTGAGAATGAACGGCGTTAAGACTATCTGATAATAAAAAGTAGCCATATGTTTAGGCTGAAGCACCATGTCATGATGCATTGGAAACCTACACTCTAAATTTATGATCTGGCATCTGAACAGTATTCTTACTTAATTGTTCATTTGTGCTATGTGTGAACTATAGAGGCCTGGTATTACCTGTTCCAATGTCTAATAAAATAAAAAAATATATATTTGTGACCTTTAATTAAGTGCACACCACACTGTGTTTTCTGATTTTCTTTTAGAAATTGCTATTGATTTTGTTGGCCTCAAGCAGTTCAGGCTTGTGCCGTAACAATAGCCATGTCTTTTAATACTAGGTTCTTGCTCCGCCACCTGTTCTGTAAGCGTACGTGTCTTGTGTCTCATTTCAATCCTTTATCCTAAATAGTTTCTATGTTAATTGATTAAATGGATAGAGCAGAAACATATTAACATAGTATAACATACCATACTGTATAAAAAACACATCCACTTACTTAAAGTATACCCCAGTGAGAATAGTAGGTGCGTACTGCACACAATCATACATTGTAATGTGATTATGCTGTAGTATGTAATACAGCTTTGCAATGGAATTGCTAAATATTGTATCCTCCATATACTGTGTCTATAGTAGAAGCTATATGGAATATATAAACTGGAGTAATTTCATTTGTCTGTTGCATTGACTACACAGTGAACTGGGTCTGCATTACTACAGTAAACTGGGTCCTAGTGCTAAAACGCGCATCTGTGGTTAAAAGAAAAAGTATAATGTTGCAAGATAAAATGTAAATGCTCCTGCAATATTTTCTTCGTATATAGAAACTTTGTGTTGATCATAATGACCACATAGCTTCCACTGAGCTGGAAAAACTGTATCTTAGAAATGGTTTGTTAATGGACTTATAAATATAAACTATGCAATAAAAATTAAGGTAATTAAAGTAACTATATATAATATATATTGTGTAGACATAGGAACAGTTTCTATTTAAAATTTGGTTGTTTTCTTGCAGAAAACCTACAGTGCCTTGTGAAAGTATTCATCCCCCTGGAACTTTCCAACATTTTCCCACATATCATGCTTCAAACATAAAGATACCAAATGTAAATTTTTGGTGAAGAATCACCAACAAGTGGAACACAATTGTGAAGTTGAACGAAATTTATTGGTTATTTTAAAATTTTGTGGAAATTCAAAAACTGAAAAGTGGGGCGTGCAATATTATTCGGCCCCTTTAACTTAATACTTTGTTGCGCCACCTTTTGCTGCGATTACAGCTGCAAGTCGCTTGGAGTATGTCTCTATCACTTTTGTACATCGAGAGACTGAAATTCTTGCCCATTCTACCTTGGCAAACAGCTCGAGCTCAGTGAGGTTTGATGGAGATCGTTTGTGAACAGCAGTTTTCAGCTCTTTCCACAGATTCTCGATTGGATTGAGGTTTGCACTTTGACTTGGCCATTCTAACACCTGGATACGTTTATTTGTGAACCATTCCATTGTAGATTTTGCTTTATGTTTGGGATCATCGTCTTGTTGGAAGACAAATCTCCATCCCAGTCTCAGGTCTCCAACAGGTTTTCTTCAAGAATGGTCCTGTATTTGGCTCCATCCATCTTCCCATCAATTTTAACCATCTTCCCTGTCCCTGCAGAGGAAAAGCAGGCTCAAACCATGATGCTGCCACCACCATGTTTGACAGTGGGGTGGTGTGTTCAGGGTGATGAGCTGTGTTGCCTTTACGCCAAGCATATCATTTGGCATTGTTGTCAAAAAGTTCGATTTTGGTTTCATCTGACCAGAGCACCTTCTTCCACATGTTTTGTGTGTCGCCCAGGTGGCTTGTTGCAAACTTTAAATGACACTTTTCATGGATATCTTTGAGAAACGGCTTTCTTCTTGCCACTCTTCATAAAGGCCAGATTTGTGCAGTGTACGACTGATTGTTGTCCTGTGGACAGACTGTCCCACCTCAGCTGTAGATCTCTGCAGTTCATCCAGAGTGATCATGGGCATCTTGGCTGCATCTCTGATCAGTCTTCTCCTTGTTTGAGATGAAAGTTTAGAGGGTCGGCCGGGTCTTGGTAGATTTGCAGTGGTATGATACTCCTTCCATTTCAATATGATCGTTTGCACAGTGCTCCTTGGGATGTTTAGAGTTTTGGAAATCATTTTGTTTCCAAATCCGGCATTAAACTTCTCCACAACAGTATCATGGACCTGCCTGTTGTGTTCCTTGGTCTTCATGATGCTCTCTGTGCGTCAAACAGAACCCTGAGACTATCACTAGGAAAAGGTGCATTTATACGGAGACTTGATTACACACAGGTGGATTATATTTATCATTAGGCATTTAGGACAGCATTGGATCATTCAGAGATCCACAATGAACTTCTGGAGTGAGTTTACTGCACTGAAAGTGAAGGGGCCAAATAATATTGCATGTCCCACTTTTCAGTTTTTGAATTTCCACAAAAATTTAAAATAACCAATAAATTTTTGTTCAACTTCACAATTGTCTTCCACTTGTTGTTGATTCTTCACCAAAAATTTGCATTTGGTATCTTTATGTTTGAAGCATGATATGTGGGAAGAGATTGAAACATTCCAGGGGGCCGAATACTTTCGCAAGGCACTGTAAATACAGTCTTTGTCTGGCACACGGTAAAACAAAAAGTAACAAGCCCATACAATCATGTTGGCTAGCCCACCTTGATTAGAGCCTAGCTTCTTAGTCCTTTTAGCAAAGTCATTCAATTCACGAGATCTGCACACCTCCACACATAGCCCTATTTGAGAGAAACAGCTCTTAACCCCTTCACCCCGAAGCCTGTTTTCACCTAAGTGACAGGGCCAATTTTTACAATGCTGACCACTGTCACTTTATGAGGTCATAACTCTGAAACGCTTCAATGGATCCTGGTGATTCTGAGAATGTTTTCTCGTGACATATTGTACTTTATGACAGTGGTAAAACTTCTTAGATATGACTTGCATTTATTTGTGAAAAAAATGAAAATTTTCAAACTTTTAGTTTTTATGCCCTTAAATTAGAGAGTTATATCACATAATATAGTTAATAAACAACATTTCCCACATGTCTGCTTTACATCAGCACAATTTTTGAAACATAATTTTTTTGTTAGGGAGTTATAAGGGTTAAAAGTTGGTCAGCGATTTCTCATTTTTTACAACAAAATTTGCAAAACCATTTTTTTTAGGGAACACCTCACACTTGAAGTGACTTTGAGGAGTCTATATGACAGAAAATGCCCAAAAGTGACACCATTCTAAAAACTGCACCCCTCAAGGTACTCAAAACCATATTTAAAAAGTTTATTAACCGTTCAGGTGCTTCACAGGAATTTTTGGAATGTTTAAAAAAAATTGAACATTTAACTTTTTTCTCAAAATTTGTACTTCAGATACAATTTGTTTTATTTTACCAAGGGTAACAGGAGAAATTGGACCACAAAAGTCGTTGTACAATTTGTCCTGAGTACGCCGATACCCCATATGTTGGGGTAAACCATTGTTTGGGCACATGGCAGAGCTCGGAAGGGAAGGAGCGCCATTTGACTTTTCAATGCAAAATTTGCTGGAATTGAGATCGGACACCATGTCGCGTTTGGAGAGCCCCTCATGTGCCTAAACATTGAAACCCAAAAAAAATGACACCATTTTGGAAAGTAGACCCTCGAAGGAACTAATCTAGATGTGTGGTGAGCACTTTGAACCTCCAAGTGCTTCACCGAAGTTTATAATGTAGAGCCGTAAAAAAAAAAATCATATATTTTTTTTCACAAAAAATGATATTTTCACCCCAATTTTTTTATTTTTCTAATGGTAACAGGATAAATTAGACCCCAAAAGTTGTTGTGCAATTTGTCCTGAGTACGCTGATACTTCATATATGGGGATAAACCACTGTTTGAGCGCATGGCAGGGCTCAGAAGGGAAGGAGCGCCGTTTGACTTTTCAATGCAAAATTGGCTGGAATTGAGATCGGAACCCAAGTCGCGTTTGGAGAGCCCCTGATGTGCCTAAACAGTGAAAACCTCCCACAAGTGAACCCATTTTGGAAATAAGACCCCCTAAGGAACTTATCTAGATGTGTGGTGAGCACTTTTAACCCCCAATTGTTTCACTAAAGTTTAGAATGTAGTGCCGTGAAAATTAAAAAATCATTTTTTCTTTCCACAAAATGATGTTTTAGCCAGCAGTGACCCCATATTGGAAACTAGAACCCCCAAGGAACTTATCTAGATGTGTTGTGAGATCTTTGAACCAACAAGTGTTTCACTACAGTTTATAATGCAGAGCCGTGGAAATAGAAAATATATTTTTCTCCACGAAAATGATATTTTAGCCGGCAAATTTTTATTTTCCCAAGGGTAACAGGACAAATTGGACCCCAAAAATTGTTGTCCAATTTGTCCTGAGTACGCAGATACCCCATATGTTGGGGGAACCACTGTTTGGGCGCACGGGAGAGCTCGGAAGTGAAGGAGCGCCGTTTGGAATGCAGACTTTAATGGATTGGTCTGCAGGCGTCACGTTGCATTTGCAGAGCCGCTGATGTACCTAAACAGTAGAAACCCCCCACAAGTGACCCCATATTGGAAACTAAACTCCCCAAGGAACTTATCTAGATGAGTTGTGAGAACTTTGAACCAACAAGTGTTTCACTACAATTTATAACGCAGAGCCCCTGAAAATAAAAAATATATTTTTTTCCACGAAAATGATATTTTAGCCCCCAAATTTTTATTTTCCCAAGGGTAACAGGACAAACTGGACCCCAAAAGATGTTGTCCAATTTGTCCTGAGAACGCTGATACCCCATATGTGGGGGGAACCACTGTTTGGGCGCACGGGAGAACTCGGAAGGGAAGGAGCGCTGTTTTAGTTTTTCAACGTAGAATTGGCTGGAATTGAGTTCGGATGCCATGTTGCGTTAGGAGAGCCCCTGATGTGCCTAAACAGTGGAAATCCCCCAATTCTAACTGAAACCCTAACCCTAGCCCTAACCCTAGCCCTAACCCCCAACCCTAACCCTAGCCCTAACCCCCAACCCTAACCCTAGCCCTAGCCCTAGCCCTAACCCTAGCCCTAACCCTAGCCCTAACCCTAACCCTAATGGGAGAAATAGAAATAAATACATTTTTAAAAATTTTATTATTTTTCCCTAACAAGGGGGTGATGAAGGGGGGTTTGATTTACTTTTATAGTGTGTTTTTGGCGGATTTTTATGATTGGCAGCCGTCACACACTAAAAGACGCTTTTTATTACAAAAAATAGTTTTGCATCACCACATTTTGAGAGCTATAATTTATCCATATTTTGGCCCACAGAGTAATGTGAGTTCTTGTTTTTTGCGGGACGAGTTGACATTTTTATTGGTACCATTTTCGGGCACATGACATTTTTTGATTGCTTTGTATTCTGATTTTTGAGAGGCGGAATGAACAAAAACCAGCAATTCCTGAAATTCTTTTAGGGGGGGAGTTTATACCGTTCCACGTGTGGTAAAATTGATAAAGCAGCTTTATTCTTCAGGTCAGTATGATTACAGCAATACCTCATTTATATAAATTTTTTATGTTTTGGCGCTTTTACACAATAAAAACTATTTTATATAAAAAATAATTGTTTTTGCATCACTTTATTCTGAGAGCTATAACTTTTTTATTTTTCTGCTGATGACGCTTTTTTTTGTGGGACAAGATGACGTTTTCAGCTGTACCATGATTATTTATATCCGTCTTTTTGATCGCGTGTTATTCCACTTTTTGTTCGCCTGTATGATAATAAAGCGTTGTTTTTTGCCTTGTTTTTTATTTATTTTTTTGCGGTGTTCACTGAAGGGGTTAACTAGTGGGATAGTTTTATAGAGCGGGTTGTTACGGACGCGGCGATACCAAATATGTGTACTTTTATTGTTTTGTTTTTTCTTTACATGAATAAATGGATTTATTGGGGATTTTTTTTTTTTTTTTATACATTCTATTTTTTTTTTTTACTTTCTACCATTGTCCCAGGGTGGGACATCACTATATTAGATCTGATCGCTGATCTGACACTGTGCATAGCACAGGCGCCGGCTAGCCACCTCACTTCATGACCCGGAAGGAGTCCCGTGGCCATCTTGGATCCGGGGACTCCTTCCGGATCACTGGAGCAACGCGATCGTATCGCGTTGCTCCGGTGGGAGAGCGCAGGGAGCCCCCGTCCCTGCGCAATCCCCCTCTATGCCGCTGTCACTACTGACAGCGGCATCAGAGGGGTTAAATGCCTGCAATTGGCGCTAGTGCCGATCGTGGGCATTGCTGCGGGGTGTCAGCTGTCATATACAGATGACACCCGCACCCGATCACCGTGGCGCTCAGCGCGAGACCGCGGTGATCGGTGCGCCGTACTAGTACTGCGGCTGGCACAATTGCAGTTTCCGCAGCGCCGTACTAGTACTGCGCATGGCACGAAGGGGTTAATTTACAAAGTGAACCAAACCCAAGGGTGGAGATATGGTGAGTAGCAGTCTCTCCCAGCTCATCATCTGCTCACAATCAATCTGTCATGGCCAATTAACTCCTACCACCACTTAGTGTGCTGGAGCATTTTTCCATATGTACTAAAGCATTGCTTCAAGTTTATCTCCCAACCGCTAGGTGTCTGATAGTCACCTCAAAATATACTGTGTATATAGAGCTCTGGCAAAAATTAAGAGACCACTGCAGACCTCAAATAATGCCAAAAAAACAACTTCATTATCATTTAGAAACAACAATTTTCAGGAAGAGTTCAGAAATCAATATTTTGTGGAGTAACCATGATTTTTAATCACAGCTTTCATGCGTCTTGGCATGCTTTCCACCAGTCTTTCACATTGCTTTTGGATGACCTTATGCCACTCCTGGTACAAAAATTTAAGCAGTTCTTCTTTGTTTGATGGCTTTTGACTATCCATCTTCCTCTTGAATACATTCCAGAGATTTTCAATGGGGTTCAGTTCTGGAGATTGGGCTGGCCATGACAGGGATTTGATGTGGTGATCCTTCATGCACACCTTGATTGACCTAGCTGTGGGGCATGGAGCATTGTCCTGCTGGAAAAAACAGTCCTCAGAGTTGGGGAACATTGCCTGAGCTGAAGAAATCAACTGCATATTCTCGTGTTAGGGTGAGTTCAGGTTTATTAATTTTTTTTTTTTTTTGGAGGGGGGCAGATATTTATTTCTCAATTTTACTTTTTCTTCTTTTTTATTTCCAATTTTTTCATTTCTTTTTTCTTTTCCCATCATTGTTAACATTTTTTCTTTTTATTTCTCATATTAAATTTTCATACTTTTGGATTGTCTTTATTAATTAGTTATCCTGTGACTCAATATATATTGCACATTATTTTTCTATGGATTGTAGTCCTTTTAGGACACTTATTGTTATATGTGGCTTTTTCAAATCATTAATTATGCACTTTAGCACTTTTTATAGCAGCACAAGGATTGTAGTACTTTTATAATTTGTTTGTATTTTCAAGAGGGATATTATTATATGTCCCTAATATTATTATATCACTCATCTATGCACTACAGCGCTTTTTAATCACTACAAATTACGCACACGGATTATGGGAATATCGTTCATTTATTCTTTAACATTTGGATTAGGAAATATGGCAGCTCCCGTAGAACTTCTTAAAAATGGCGCTCATGAGCACATGCGCACTCGTAACCCATTACCCCTGCATTGATGAAGGCCTCTTCTAACTACTGGTGCACGTCAAATGATGTCAAAGAGGCACTTCCTCCTCTGAAGTGAGGAAGAGAGTGCCGGAAACGATGTATCTGGGGACGTGGGGGCGTCTTCGCATGCGCAATGTATTACTGGCTGACATGTGAGTAGTTGGGGGTATTGTTGTGGATTCTGTTTGCGGGCTCCCTCTGGTGGTTACTGCTGGTACTGGGTGACTTTGGTGGGTTGCGGCCTTTGGTTTCCATCTGTCCATCAGAGGCTGGGTGTTTCCTATTTTACCTGGCCTTTCTGTCATTTCCCTTGCCGGCTATCAATGTGTTCAGATGTGCTCTGTTTGGTTCCTGCCTACCTGCTCCCAGATCTTTCAGGATAAGCTAAGTGCTGATTTTCAGTTGTTTGGTTTTTTGTCCAGCTTGCTTAGAATGTCTCTTTGTTAGCTGGTTGCTCTAGTGGACTGAGGTTCTCCCCATGTGCCATGAGTTGGCACATGGGTTCTTGTAATCTCAGGATGGTTTTTTTGATTAGGGTTTTTTGCTGACCGCTCAGTCCCCTTTTGTGTCATTCTGCTTTCTAGTTTTCAGCGGGCCTCTATTTGCTAAAGCTATATACATCATCTCTATGTGTGTGCCTTCCTCTCATTTCACCGTCAATACATGTGGGGGGCAACTATATCTTTTGGGGTTAATTCCTCGGGAGGCAAGTGAGGTCTTTGTTTTCTCTGCAGTACTAGTTAGCTCTTAGGCTGGTGCGTGGCGTCTAGAACCAACGTAGGCACGCTCCCTGGCTATCTCTAGTTGCGTTTGTCAGGCGTAGGGCAGCGGTAAGCCCAGGTTCCATCACCCTAGAGCTCGTCCAATATTTATTATACTTTGCTTGTCCTGTGCTATCCCTAGCCATTGGGGATTCATGACAGTATAGCCGGCCCACAAAGTGTTAATTGTTTGGGCTGAAGCAGGAGAAAAAGAAGTGTTCAAGGGAATTTTTTTTTTTTTTTTTTTTCCTTCAGAGTTTTGCTGCCTAGCCCTTAATTGCTGTCTAGCTGCTTCTTACCTCCTCTTAACCCTTGAATGGCTCTGATCTTAGCTGTTTATCATGGATGTCCAGAGTTTGGCTTCCAGCCTGAGTAATCTCGCGGCAAAGGTTCAAAACATACAGGATTTCGTTGTTCACACTCCCATGTCTGAACCTAGAATTCCTATTCCAGAGTTTTTTTCTGGAGATAGATCTACCTTCCTGAATTTCAGGAACAATTGTAAATTGTTTCTCTCTTTGAAATCTCGCTCCTCTGGAGACCCTGCTCAACAGGTCAAGATTGTTATATCGTTCCTACGGGGCGACCCTCAGAATTGGGCATTTGCATTGGCACCAGGGGATCCTGCATTGCTCAGTGTGGATGCGTTTTTTCTGGCATTGGGATTGCTCTATGAGGAACCTAACCTAGAGATTCAGGCTGAAAAGGCTTTATTAGCCCTCTCTCAGGGGCATGATGAAGCGGAAATATATTGTCAGAAATTTCGGAAATGGTCGGTGCTTACTCAGTGGAATGAGTGCGCCCTGGCTGCAAACTTCAGAAATGGTCTTTCTGAGGCCATTAAGGATATTATGGTGGGGTTCCCTGCGCCTACAGGTCTGAATGAGTCTATGGCTATGGCCATTCAGATTGATCGGCGTTTACGGGAGCGCAAACCCGTGCACCAGTTGGCGGTGTCTTCTGAACAGGCACCTGAGACTATGCAATGTGATAGAATTCAGTCCAGAAGTGAACGGCAAAATTATAGGCGGAAAAATGGATTGTGTTTTTATTGTGGTGATTCAGCTCATGTTATATCAGCATGCTCTAAACGCACAAAAAGGGTTGATAAATCTTTTGCCATTGATACTCTGCAGTTTAAGTTCATTTTGTCTGTGACTCTGATTTTTTCACTGTCTTCCATTTCCGTCGATGCCTATGTGGATTCAGGCGCTGCCCTGAGTCTTATGGATTGGTCATTTGCTAAACGCTGCGGTTTTAGTCTAGAGCCTCTGGAAGTTCCTATTCCTTTGAAAGGAATTGATTCTACACCATTGGCTATGAATAAACCGCAGTATTGGACACAAGTGACCATGCGCATGACTCCCGTTCATCAGGAGGTGATTCGCTTCCTTGTACTGTATAATTTACATGATGTACTAGTGCTTGGTCTGCCATGGTTACAAACTCATAATCCTGTCCTGGACTGGAAAACAATGTCTGTGCTAAGCTGGGGATGTCAGGGGGTTCATGATGATGCACCTCCGATTTCTATCGCTTCATCTACGCCTTCGGAGATCCCTGCATTTTTGTCGGATTATAGGGATGTTTTTGAGGAGCCTAAGCTCAATTCGCTCCCTCCCCATAGAGAGTGTGACTGTGCTATAGAATTGATTCCTGGCAGTAAGTTCCCTAAGGGTCGTTTATTTAATCTGTCACTGCCAGAGCATACTGCTATGCGGAATTATATTAAGGAGTCCTTGGAAAAGGGACATATTCGTCCATCTTCGTCCCCTCTGGGAGCAGGTTTTTTTTTCGTGGCAAAAAAAGATGGTTCCCTGAGGCCTTGTATAGATTATCGCCTTCTGAATAAGATTACAGTCAAATACCAGTATCCATTGCCATTATTTACTGATTTGTTTGCTCGCATTAAGGGGGCTAGGTGGTTCACTAAAATAGATCTTCGTGGTGCGTATAATCTGGTGCGGATAAAACAGGGTGATGAGTGGAAAACCGCATTTAATACGCCTGAGGGCCATTTTGAGTATTTGGTAATGCCTTTTGGACTCTCCAATGCTCCGTCAGTCTTTCAGTCCTTTATGCACAATATTTTCCGTGAATATCTGGATAAGTTTATGATTGTGTATTTGGATGATATTTTGGTGTTTTCTGATGACTGGGAGTCTCATGTTCTACAGGTCAGGAAGGTGTTTCAGGTTTTGTGGGCCAATTCTCTGTTTGTGAAGGGCTCAAAGTGTCTCTTCGGAGTCCAGAAGATTTCTTTTTTGGGGTACATTTTTTCTCCTTCTACTATTGAGATGGATCCCGTTAAGGTTCAGGCTATTTGTGACTGGACACAGCCTACATCTGTTAAGAGCCTTCAGAAGTTCTTGGGGTTTGCTAATTTTTATCGTCGGTTCATTGCTAATTTTTCCAGTATTGTTAAACCTTTGACTGATTTGACTAAAAAGGGTGCTGATGTTGCTGATTGGTCTCCTGCGGCCGTGGAGGCCTTTCGGGAACTTAAGCGCCGGTTTTCTTCTGCTCCTGTGTTGTGTCAACCAGATGTTTCACTTCCTTTCCATGTGGAGGTTGATGCTTCCGAGATTGGAGCGGGGGCGGTTTTGTCACAGAGAAGTTCTAATGGCTCGGTGATGAAGCCATGTGCTTTTTTCTCTAGAAAATTCTCGCACGCCGAGCGCAATTATGATGTGGGTAATCGGGAGCTTTTGGCCATGAAGTGGGCATTTGAGGAGTGGCGTCATTGGCTTGAGGGTGCTAAACATCGCGTGGTGGTCTTGACTGATCACAAGAATCTCATTTACCTTGAGTCTGCCAGGCGTTTGAATCCTAGACAGGCTCGTTGGTCGTTATTTTTTTCTCGTTTCAATTTCGTGGTTTCATACCTGCCAGGTTCAAAGAATGTGAAGGCAGATGCTCTTTCCAGGAGTTTTGTGCCTGACTCTCCTGGAGACACTGGGCCTGCTGGTATCCTTAGGGATGGGGTAATATTGTCCGCCGTATCCCCAGACTTGCGACGCGCATTGCAGGAGTTTCAGGTGGATAAACCGGATCGATGTCCACCAGAAAGACTGTTTGTTCCGGATGATTGGACCAGTAGAGTCATCTCCGAGGTCCATTCTTCTGTGTTGGCTGGTCATCCTGGAATATTTGGTACAAGAGACTTGGTGGCCAGGTCTTTTTGGTGGCCTTCCTTGTCTAGGGATGTGCGTACCTTTGTGCAGTCTTGTGAAGTGTGTGCTCGAGCTAAGCCTTGCTGTTCACGGGCTAGTGGGTTGTTGTTATCCTTGCCCATCCCGAAGAGGCCTTGGATGCACATTTCCATGGATTTTATTTCTGATCTCCCGGTTTCACAGAAAATGTCCGTTATCTGGGTTGTGTGTGACCGCTTTTCTAAGATGGTTCATTTGGTGCCCTTGCCTAAGTTGCCCTCCTCCTCTGAGTTGGTTCCTTTGTTTTTTCGGAACGTGGTTCGTTTGCATGGGTGTTGTGAATTTACCTTTTGGCTCCCTCTAGTGGCTACTAGTGATTTTACTCTGGGTATGTCTATCATCCCTTGTATGCTCACCTGGGTCGTTAGGTCAGGGGTGTTGCTATATAAGCTCCCTGGACCTTCAGTTCTATGCCTGGCAACGTTGATATCAGAGCTAATCTGTAGTGCTCTTGTCTACTGATCCTGGTTCCTGCGTGATTAAGCTAAGTCCGCTTTCTTGCTTTTTGCTATTTGTTTTTGTTTGCATTTTTGTCCAGCTTGTTCATTATCTGTATCCTTTCCTTGCTGGAAGCTCTAGGGAGGCTGGAGTTCTCCCCCCGGGCCGTTAGACGGTTCGGGAGTTCTTGAATCTCCAGTGTGGAATTTTGTTAGGGTTTTTGTTGACGATATAAGTTATCTTACTACATTCTGCTATTAGTAAGCGGGCCTCTCTTTGCTAAACCTAGTTCATCTCTGTGTTTGTCATTTCCTCTTACCTCACCGTTATTATTTGTGGGGGGCTTGTATCCTACTTTTGGGGTCTATTCTCTGGAGGCAAGAGAGGTCTTTGTTGTCCTCTTCTAGGGGTAGTTAGTCCTCCGGCTGGCGCGAGACATCTAGCGACCAACGTAGGCATGTTCCCCGGCTACTTCTAGTGTTGGCGTTAGGAGTAGATATATGGTCAACCCAGTTACCACTGCCCTATGAGCTGGATTTTTGTACTTCGCAGACTTGCTGATATCTCTGAGACCCTCGCCATTGGGGTCATAACAGTTTGCCAGGCCAGTATTAAATGTTAAATGCATTGCAGAAGCGGGATTATAAGAAAGAAAGTTCTGAGTTTTTTTTTCTCTTTCTCATTTTTTTTTTTTCTTTTCCCCTTTAACTCTGAGTGGCTTGTGTTTGCTGCAGAAATGAATGTCCAGACCTTGATTACAAGTGTGGACCAGCTTGCTGCTCGTGTGCAGGGCATACAAGATTATGTTATCAGAAATCCTATGTCAGAACCTAAGATACCGATTCCTGAACCATTTTCCGGAGACCGATTTTAAATTTAGAAATTTCAGGAATAATTGTAAATTGTTCTTGTCCCTGAGACCCTGTTCATCTGGAGACTCCGCTCAGCAAGTAAAAATTGTTATTTCTTTTTTACGGGGCGACCCTCAGGATTGGGCCTTCTCGCTGGCGCCAGGAGATCCGGCATTGGCTGACATTGATGCGTTTTTTCTGGCGCTCGGTTTGCTTTATGAGGAACCCAATCTTGAGATTCAGGCAGAAAAAGCCTTGCTGGCGATGTCTCAGGGCCAGGACGAGGCCGAAGTGTATTGCCAAAAATTTCGGAAATGGTCCGTGCTGACCCAGTGGAACGAGTGTGCATTGGCTGCAAATTTTAGAAATGGCCTTTCTGAAGCCATTAAGAATGTGATGGTGGGTTTTCCCATTCCCACAGGTCTGAATGATTCTATGGCCCTGGCTATTCAAATCGACCGGCGGTTGCGGGAGCGCAAAACCGCAAATCCTCTCATGGTGTTGTCTGAACAGGCACCTGATTTAATGCAATGTGATAGAATCCTGACTAGAAATGAGCGGAAAATTCATAGACGCCAGAATGGCTTGTGTTACTACTGTGGTGATTCTACACATGTTATCTCAGCATGCTCTAAACGTCTTACTAAGGTTGTTAGTCCGGTCGCCATTGGTAATTTGCAACCTAAATTTATTCTATCTGTAACTTTGATTTGCTCACTGTCATCGTATCCTGTCATGGCGTTTGTGGACTCAGGTGCTGCCCTGAGCCTTATGGATCTGTCATTTGCCAAGCGCTGCGGATTTGTGCTTGAGCCATTGGAAAATCCTATCCCTCTTAGGGGCATTGACTCTACGCCATTGGCAAAAAATAAACCGCAGTTTTGGACACAGGTTACCATGTGCATGACTCCCGAACATCGGGAGGTAATACGTTTTCTTGTTCTACATAAAATGCATGATTTGGTTGTTTTGGGTTTGCCATGGTTACAGACCCATAATCCAGTCTTGGACTGGAAGGCTATGTCAGTGTCAAGCTGGGGCTGCCATGGAATTCATGGAGATTCCCTGCCCTTGTCTATTGCATCTTCTACGCCTTCGGAAGTTCCGGCGTATTTGTCTGATTATCAGGATGTCTTCAGCGAGTCTAAGTCCAGTGCACTGCCTCCTCATAGGGAATGTGACTGTGCAATAGATTTGATTCCTGGCAGTAAGTTTCCTAAGGGGAGACTGTTTAATCTGTCGGTACCTGAACATACCGCGATGCGTTCATATATCAAGGAGTCTCTTGAGAAGGGGCATATCCGTCCTTCTTCTTCCCCTCTTGGTGCGGGATTCTTTTTTGTGGCCAAAAAGGACGGATCTTTGAGGCCTTGTATTGACTATCGGCTTTTAAATAAGATCACTGTCAAATTTCAGTATCCTTTGCCGCTGGTGTCAGATTTGTTTGCCCGGATTAAAGGTGCCAAGTGGTTCACCAAGATAGACCTTCGTGGTGCGTACAACCTTGTGCGCATTAGGCAGGGCGATGAATGGAAGACCGCATTCAATACGCCCGAAGGTCATTTTGAGTACTTGGTGATGCCATTTGGGCTCTCTAATGCACCTTCAGTTTTTCAGTCCTTCATGCATGACATTTTCCGGAAGTATCTGGATAAATTTTTGATTGTTTATCTGGATGATATTCTGTTTTTTTCTGATGATTGGGACTCGCATGTGGAGCAGGTCAGGATGGTTTTTGAGATTCTGCGTGAAAATTCTTTGTTTGTAAAAGGCTCAAAGTGTCTCTTTGGTGTACAGAAGGTTCCCTTTTTGGGGTTCATTTTTTCCCCTTCTGCAGTGGAGATGGATCCAGTCAAGGTCCGAGCTATTCATGATTGGACTCAACCCTCGTCAGTTAAGAGTCTTCAGAAGTTCTTGGGTTTTGCTAACTTCTACCGTCGTTTTATCGCAAATTTCTCTAGCGTTGTTAAACCGCTGACGGATATGACCAAGAAAGGCTCTGATGTAGCTAACTGGGCTCCTGCTGCCGTGGAGGCTTTCCAGGAGTTGAAACGCCGGTTTACTTCGGCGCCTGTTTTGTGCCAGCCTGACGTCTCACTTCCCTTTCAGGTTGAGGTGGATGCTTCGGAGATTGGGGCAGGGGCCGTTTTGTCGCAGAGAGGCCCTGGTTGCTCTACTATGAGACCTTGTGCCTTTTTCTCTAGAAAATTTTCGCCGGCAGAGCGAAATTATGATGTGGGCAATCGGGAGTTGTTGGCCATGAAGTGGGCATTTGAGGAGTGGCGTCATTGGCTCGAGGGTGCTAAGCATCGTGTGGTGGTCTTGACTGATCACAAAAATTTGATGTATCTCGAGTCTGCTAAACGCCTGAATCCTAGACAGGCCCGCTGGTCATTGTTTTTCTCCCGTTTTGACTTTGTGGTCTCGTATTTACCAGGTTCTAAGAATGTGAAGGCCGATGCTCTGTCTAGGAGCTTTGTGCCTGATGCTCCTGGAGTCGCTGAACCTGAGGGTATTCTTAAGGAAGGAGTTATCTTGTCAGCTATTTCTCCAGATCTGCGACGTGTGTTGCAGAGATTTCAGGCTGGTAGGCCTGACTCTTGTCCACCTGACAGATTGTTTGTGCCTGCTAAATGGACCAGCAGAGTCATTTCCGAGGTTCATTCCTCAGTGTTGGCAGGGCACCCGGGAATTTTTGGCACCAGAGATCTGGTGGCCAGGTCCTTTTGGTGGCCTTCCTTGTCAAGGGATGTGCGGTCATTTGTTCAGTCCTGTGGTACTTGTGCTCGAGCTAAGCCTTGCTGTTCTCGTGCCAGCGGGTTGCTCTTGCCCTTGCCTGTCCCGAAGAGACCTTGGACACACATCTCTATGGATTTCATTTCGGATCTTCCGGTGTCTAAGGGCATGTCTGTCATCTGGGTGATATGTGATCGTTTCTCCAAGATGGTCCATCTGGTTCCTTTGCCTAAGCTGCCTTCCTCTTCTGATCTGGTTCCTGTGTTCTTCCAGAACGTGGTTCGTTTGCACGGCATTCCTGAGAATATTGTGTCGGACAGAGGATCCCAGTTTGTTTCCAGGTTCTGGCGATCCTTTTGTGGTAGGATGGGCATTGATTTGTCGTTTTCCTCCGCTTTTCATCCACAGACTAACGGACAAACGGAACGAACTAATCAGACTCTGGAGGCGTATTTGAGGTGTTTTGTCTCTTCTGATCAGGATGATTGGGTGACCTTCTTGCCGTTGGCTGAATTTGCCCTTAATAATCGGGCTAGTTCTGCCACCTTGGTTTCGCCATTTTTCTGCAACTCCGGTTTCCATCCTCGTTTTTCCTCGGGACATGTGGAGCCTTCTGACTGTCCTGGAGTGGATTCTGTGGTGGATAGGTTGCAGCGGATCTGGAATCATGTGGTGGACAACTTGAAGTTGTCACAGGAGAAGGCTCAGCGTTTTGCCAACCGCCGCCGCGGTGTGGGTCCCCGACTTCGTGTTGGGGATTTGGTATGGCTGTCTTCTCGATTTGTTCCTATGAAGGTCTCCTCTCCCAAATTTAAGCCTCGATTCATTGGTCCTTACAGGATATTGGAGATCCTTAATCCTGTGTCCTTTTGCCTGGATCTTCCGGTGTCGTTTGCCATTCACAACGTATTTCATAGGTCCTTGTTGCGGCGGTACGTTGTGCCTGTGGTTCCTTCTGCTGAGCCTCCTGCTCCGGTGTTGGTTGAGGGCGAGTTGGAGTACGTGGTGGAGAAGATCTTAGATTCTCGTCTCTCCAGGCGGAGGCTTCAGTACCTGGTCAAGTGGAAGGGCTATGGTCAGGAGGATAATTCCTGGGTGGTCGCCTCTGATGTGCATGCGGCCGATTTAGTTCGTGCCTTTCACGCCGCTCATCCTGATCGCCCTGGTGGTCTTGGTGAGGGTTCGGTGACCCCTCACTAAGGGGGGGGTACTGTTGTGAATTTACCTTTTGGCTCCCTCTAGTGGCTACTAGTGATTTTACTCTGGGTATGTCTATCATCCCTTGTATGCTCACCTGGGTCGTTAGGTCAGGGGTGTTGCTATATAAGCTCCCTGGACCTTCAGTTCAATGCCTGGCAACGTTGATATCAGAGCTAATCTGTAGTGCTCTTGTCTACTGATCCTGGTTCCTGCGTGATTAAGCTAAGTCCGCTTTCTTGCTTTTTGCTATTTGTTTTTGTTTGCATTTTTGTCCAGCTTGTTCATTATCTGTATCCTTTCCTTGCTGGAAGCTCTAGGGAGGCTGGAGTTCTCCCCCCGGGCCGTTAGACGGTTCGGGGGTTCTTGAATCTCCAGTGTGGAATTTTGTTAGGGTTTTTGTTGACGATATAAGTTATCTTACTACATTCTGCTATTAGTAAGCGGGCCTCTCTTTGCTAAACCTAGTTCATCTCTGTGTTTGTCATTTCCTCTTACCTCACCGTTATTATTTGTGGGGGGCTTGTATCCTACTTTTGGGGTCTATTCTCTGGAGGCAAGAGAGGTCTTTGTTGTCCTCTTCTAGGGGTAGTTAGTCCTCCGGCTGGCGCGAGACATCTAGCGACCAACGTAGGCATGTTCCCCGGCTACTTCTAGTGTTGACGTTAGGAGTAGATATATGGTCAACCCAGTTACCACTGCCCTATGAGCTGGATTTTTGTACTTCGCAGACTTGCTGATATCTCTGAGACCCTCGCCATTGGGGTCATAACACATGGGATTCCGGAGAATATCGTTTCGGACAGGGGATCCCAGTTTGTGTCTAGATTTTGGCGGACGTTTTGTGCCAAGATGGGCATTGATTTGTCTTTCTCGTCTGCATTCCATCCTCAGACGAATGGCCAGACGGAGCGAACTAATCAGACCTTGGAAACTTATTTGAGGTGTTTTGTTTCTGCTGATCAGGATGACTGGGTTGCTTTTTTGCCACTGGCCGAATTTGCTCTTAATAATCGGGCTAGTTCGGCCACGTTGGTCTCTCCTTTTTTTTGTAATTCGGGGTTTCATCCTCGTTTTTCCTCTGGTCAGGTGGAGTCTTCGGATTGTCCTGGAGTGGACGTGGTGGTGGACAGGCTACATCACATTTGGAATCAGGTGGTGGACAATTTGAAGTTATCTCAGGAGAAGACTCAGCAGTTTGCTAATCGCCGTCGCCGCGTGGGTCCCCGACTTCTTCTTGGGGACTTGGTGTGGTTGTCTTCTCGTTTTGTCCCTATGAAGGTCTCTTCTCCTAAGTTCAAGCCTCGGTTCATCGGTCCTTATAGGATCTCGGAGATTCTTAACCCTGTATCTTTCTGTTTGGATCTCCCAGCATCGTTCACTATTCATAATGTGTTCCATCGGTCGTTGTTGCGGAGGTATGAGGTGCCTGTTGTTCCTTCGGTCGAGCCTCCTGCTCCGGTGCTGGTGGAGGGAGAATTGGAGTATGTTGTTGAAAAGATCTTGGATTCTCGTGTTTCCAGACGCAAACTCCAGTATTTGGTTAAGTGGAAGGGTTATGCTCAGGAGGACAATTCCTGGGTGGTCGCCTCTGATGTTCATGCGACTGATTTGGTCCGCGCCTTCCATAGAGCTCACCCTGATCGCCCTGGGGGTTCTCGTGAGGGTTCGGTGACCCCTCCTCAAAAGGGGGGGTACTGTTGTGGATTCTGTTTGTGGGCTCCCTCTGGTGGTTACTGCTGGTACTGGGTGACTTTGGTGGGTTGCGGCCTTTGGTTTCCATCTGTCCATCAGAGGCTGGGTGTTTCCTATTTTACCTGGCCTTTCTGTCATTTCCCTTGCCGGCTATCAATGTGTTCAGATGTGCTCTGTTTGGTTCCTGCCTACCTGCTCCCAGATCTTTCAGGATAAGCTAAGTGCTGATTTTCAGTTGTTTGGTTTTTTGTCCAGCTTGCTTAGAATGTCTCTTTGTTAGCTGGTTGCTCTAGTGGACTGAGGTTCTCCCCATGTGCCATGAGTTGGCACATGGGTTCTTGTAATCTCAGGATGGTTTTTTTGATTAGGGTTTTTTGCTGACCGCTCAGTCCCCTTTTGTGTCATTCTGCTTTCTAGTTTTCAGCGGGCCTCTATTTGCTAAAGCTATATACATCATCTCTATGTGTGTGCCTTCCTCTCATTTCACCGTCAATACATGTGGGGGGCAACTATATCTTTGGGGTTAATTCCTCTGGAGGCAAGTGAGGTCTTTGTTTTCTCTGCAGTACTAGTTAGCTCTTAGGCTGGTGCGTGGCGTCTAGAACCAACGTAGGCACGCTCCCTGGCTATCTCTAGTTGCGTTTGTCAGGCGTAGGGCAGCGGTCAGCCCAGGTTCCATCACCCTAGAGCTCATCCGATATTTATTATACTTTGCTTGTCCTGTGCTATCCCTAGCCATTGGGGATTCATGACAGGGTATTTAAGAAAGACAGTAGGGGGTGACCGGCACACTCCCCTTGAGAAAGCACGCGGGCGAAACACGCGTCGGGGCGGTCAGTGCGGTGGTATTTGTGATCTCCCTATAACAACAATGGGTAAGCATTGATTTGTTATTTCTTCATATGGGCAATCCCAGCGATAGTTCCCATAATCTGGGTATATGTGTACATTTATGATTATAACTTTATAGGATGTTTGGTTTATTCTATATATGGGACTGATATACATTTTTACATTATGTAATGCAATGTAATGGTGTTGACGCATTACCACTGCTCTGTATGGATTTTGGCTTGGCATAGTCTTTTTTTGAGAGCCTCATGTTTTGTTATGTGTGTTTTTAGAATAATTTTTTCAATAAACTTTAGTGATTTTATTTTTTGGAGTCATTGAAATATGTATAACTCGCTTTGTGTCATCTGGAAGTTTTTTTGCACTCCTTGTGGGCATAGTTGGCCACAATTGCCCTTAGAGATTTGTCCTATTTTAGACTGCTTTGAATAATCAAATCAGCACAAGCTTGAACTTAGGTAGACATGTCTTTTTCAGCCTATGTAACTATGTTGACAAAAAAACACCAGTACACAGGCAAGGGTGCTTACCTGTCAAGGCTTCTGACCAATTGCACTATCAAGGTGCTGCAGACCCATGTTAAGATGGCAAATGCACAGGTGCAATAATACCGATGAGGCAGCCAGCCTACAATCAGGGATTGGAAGCTTGGTACTCCAGTTCAAACAGATAATCTGTATGTGGCATGTTCACACAGAGAATGCAGAGCATATGGCTCATCCTATTAATGAAGCCATGTGGCGGGCTGACCAGTGCTGACTAATGCATCCTGTGTGAACAGAGGCCACAGTTTACAGAGCCATCTAGGGCCCAACTGCACCCCGAAAAATATATAGTGCACCAAAAACATAACAATATATGCAAGGTATTGGTTGATATTATGGCCACAATACTTAAGCTGGCAACCCCCGTCAAGGGTCCTTACATCTTGCCAGTCCTAATCTACTGTTAACCCAATGGGGAATGATAATTCTGTAATGCTGCGGTGGACACCGCGTCTGCAGCATTACAGCAGGGTAAGACTTTGTATCTATTTTTCTTTCACCACCCTGACCATTCCCTGTCGTGTTAACAGTCTAACAATAGCTTTCCCTCACTACAGGCTGCGCCCATACCTGAGCATTCTAATCAGTGCCTTCCTTTAAAGGGGTATGAAGAGTTTTTCTTTCCACACCAGCACATTGCATCAAAATCACGTTCCCCATTCCCTATTTTCTAACACACTCACCCTTATCCATCTTTTCAGCATTAAGCATTACAGTTTGTTAAGCAGAGCAAACACTTATCTCACCATCAATCACCACACGGTATGTACTTTCGCTGATTTCTCTTTATTCTCCATGTGACTGTGTCATGATGTGTCTATGTTTCTCCATACCATGATTCATCAATGTAGTGCCATGATTTTTTTGTATATACTTTATTTCTCATCGATTTATATATTATTTTCATAACTTGTAATTTACAGTAACTGATGAAGGTCATGTGTTTATGACCGAAACGTTTTGCTGTTACTGCATTGCTGTTACTGCACTTCCGCTTGGAATAAAAAAAACACCTTTATAAAAGTTGAGTGCCAGGTTTTATTATACGTATCACTAAGGTTTTGGAACCTACCTGGGCACCATTATATAGAGCTGTGCACACGCTTTTTTGTTGATCACAAAGTGATTGACAGAGTCCAAGTTCTTTTTTAACACAATAACTTTACTTAGCACATCCAGTCGAGTGACAGACTTCGCCTGTGCTGTCCCTTGCTCTCCTCTCATTTTTTATTCCCATACCGTATCCTCCAGTCCCACAGAATCCCGTTTTGCCACACTAGTTCGTGCCCAGAGTTCCCAGCCCGTATTCCCTTCTGAGGACAAAATCATAGATGCGCTTTCCAACCTTTTCCAGACCGTAGGGCTCGGACGTTTTGGGATTTTCTGCTGGACCTAGTTACTATTCCTTTCTTGCTGCACTTTTCCCTTCGTGTCCAAATAACTTCTGGCCCCCACGGCCCTGGACCATTGGACTTGCACTTTTTACCTCAGCAACCTCACTTCACCTCGTCCCACACTCTGACTAAAAAAAGGGAGTGTCTCTAACTGCCACTACTCTGGCCCAGCCCAGTGCCTCAACTATCACTACTCAGGCTGAAATCAGTTCTTATCCTCACCTTATCTTATCTTCTACTCTACAGTGCCCCTCACTGTACTAAACAGTATATTACCCATTACTGTTGCTAAACCTTTCTCTAACACTGTATCTCCCTATCTCTAACCCTAGTCCATAAAGACACATAATTTGCACAGTATACCAACCTCATTACATTGTTTAACATATTAATACACAATAAAACTGTACCACATCACACACCATTTTACACATAAAATTTTCCAGCTTTATTAGGAAGGAACGTGAAGGGATGCAGGGCATAATTTACCCCCCACATCCCTTACAAGCATGATAGGTTCCTCTTAGGAGCAGAGTCTTTGGCCCCTGTTCAATGTACATGAAAAAACGGTAACCGTGTTATCAGTGTTTTGGAACAGTGTGTCATCATTGTACAGCTTGTGAGTCCAATTTTACCATCAGCAATATGTCATCAGTGTTTTTCTGGTATGGATAAGGAAAACAATTACCGTACATTTCTCCTATACTTTGCATTGTTAAATACCGACAATACATAGATGCCCTCGGTGTGCAGTACTGTATGTGTTTTTCATGGACCCATAAACAAGTGTTGCCCCTTGTCATCCATGCTGCTGGAAAAAATGACATGTCTCCGTGTGTTTTGCACAGACACACAGTCCATGTAAAAACACGGACACGTGCATAGCACTATATATTATAATGGATAAGCGTGGTATCTGAGAATAAAATGAATACCACATGTACTGGAAACACAGACATGTGAAGATATTTCTCCCATGGAAAGACACATTGAGCAACCTCCTTGTGCACCAGTTGCTATTTTGAGGTTCTTTGCCCCTCATCAGGGCAAGGCACTGGTTGGCTGCACGATGTGGGTCTAGCAGGATTCCCTCGCCTTTTGGAGACCACCAGAGAGTGTAGGAAATCTGAAGCTACATTTAGACTGATAAACTATCATGAATGAGCATTCTTAAAAACTCTCGCTTCACGATAATCTTTCTATATAAACTGGCTGCTAGTCACTAGTGTTGAGCATTCCGATACTGCAAATATCGGGTATCGGACGATATTTGCTGTATCGGAATTCCGATACCGAGTTCCGATATTTTTGCGATATCGGAAATCGGAATCGGAAGTGTGCGGTGTGTATGGTTCCCAGGGTCTGGAGGAGAGGAGACCCATATTCATGTAAAAAATAAATAATAAAAATAAAAAATATTGATATACTCACCCCTCCGGTGGACCCTGGCTCTTAACGGTGCCTCCGTTCCTAAGAATGCAGGGAGTGAAGGACCTTCGATGATGTCGCGGCTTGTGATTGGTCGCGTGAGCGGTCACACGACCAATCACAAGCCGCGACGTCATCGAAGGTCCTTCACTCTGCATTCTTAGGAATGGAGGCAGACGCTTGGACCGGTGAGAGCCGGGGCCGTCGGAGGGGTGAGTATATCAATATTTTTTAGTTTTATTCTTTATTTTATACATGAATATGGAACCCAGGGACTGAAGGAGAGTTTCCTCTCCTTCAGACACTGGGAACCATTCCGATATTTTGTGTCCCATTGATATGCATTGGTATCGGGTATAGGTATCGGCGATATCCGATATTTTTTGGATATCAGCCGATCCAATCCGATTCCGATACCTTTGCATATCGGAAGGTATCGCTCAACACTACTAATCACCTGATAAACGAGCAAAACGTTCATAGGGTTAAGAGATCTTTTGGATAGTGCAAAAAGATAATTGTTCTTGGGGATGCTACAATTGCCTACTATTATTATTATTTATTTATATAGCACCATTAATTCCATGGTGCTGTACATGAGAAAAGGGGTTACATACAAAGTTATAGATATCGTTTACAGTAAACAAATTTACAATGACAGACTGGTACAGAGGGGAGAGGACCCTGTCCTTGCGGACTTAAGGTACCGTCACATTTAGCGACGCTGCAGCGATCTAGACAACGATCCCGATCGCTGCAGCGTCGCTGTGTGGTCGCTGGAGAGCTGTCACACAGACAGCTCTCCAGCAACCAACTATGCGAAGTCCCCTGGTAACCAGGGTAAACATCGGGTTACTAAGCGCAGGGCCGCGCTTAGTAACCCGATGTTTACCCTGGTTACCAGCGTAAACGTAAAAAAAAAAAAACACTACATACTTACATTCCGGTGTCTGTCCCCCGGCGCTGTGCTTCTCTGCACTGTGTAAGCGCCAGCCGGAAAGCACAGCGGTGACGTCACCGCTGTGCTCTGCTTTCCGGCCGGCGCTTACACAGTGCAGAGAAGCACAGCGCCGGGGGACAGACACCGGAATGTAAGTATGTAGTGTTTTTTTTTTTTTACGTTTACGCTGGTAACCAGGGTAAACATCGGGTTACTAAGCGCGGCCCTGCGCTTAGCAACCCGATGTTTACCCTGGTTACCAGTGAAGACATCGCTGAATCGGCGTCACACACGCCGATTCAGCGATGTCTACGGGAGATCCAGCGACGAAATAAAGTTCTGGCCTTTCTGCTCCGACCAACGATGGCACAGCAGGATCCTGATCGCTGCTGCCTGTCAAACTCAACGATATCGCTAGCCAGGACGCTGCAACGTCACAGATCGCTAGCGATATCGTTCAGTGTGAAGGTACCTTTACATTCTATGGGGCCTATGCACACTCTAAATGGTCGTGTGCATCGTTTACTGCGGTCTGTCTATAAAAACAGGCTATTAGGTGACTGCAAATAGGTAAAGGTTTACTGGCCGATGGATATTTAGTGCCATTGGTAGGTTCATGTAAATGGACTTTTACAGCATGGACAATGCTCCCTTTCTAGTGCAGCCCTCCTGTACGGCAATGTCTTTCAGAAGCCTTGCAATATAACTAAGGACATAAGCCAGGCTAGCATACAATCTGTATGTTATACATGTGCAAAAAAAATATTTTGGGCAGAATAAGTAAGATACAAGCTGACACATACATCTAATAAGTTCACACTTAGTATTAGCTGTTGTCTCTTCCTGTTTCATTTTTCTTAATAAGTACCACCATGCTAAAGCGTTTCCCCTTGCATTTGGCTGTTTGACGTTTGACAGTCTGTTCAATACATGTATATGGGATTATTTTTGCACATTCTATTCACAACTTCTGCAACAAATGTACTACGTGTGAACATCCTTTAAATCATCAGCTATTGGTAGGCAAGTAAAAGCATGTCTTCAACCTTTAGTGTTTCACTTCCTAAATTTACATTTTACACATATCTTATTTATGACTTTGGTGTATCATCCATTTCGTTTTCTGTGTAAACAGGTTCATGCTCAAAGCTCTTGTCTCCATTTCATTTTACTTTTCCCATGCATTTTTAATGTCTTATACGGGAGTTTTTGGTGTTTTTTTTATTTTGTACATGCATTCTCCATGATGTTTTGTCATTTTTTAAGTTCTATGCATACAGTAAGCCTATAGAGAAAAATTCAATTATTAGAGTAGAAATGTGAAGACGCAGCGTTACAAAAAAGCTATATATAAAACCCACCCTGAAAAAAGTCAAATTGTCAGGTGCACACTTTCAGAATTCTATTTTTCATTTTTTTATTAGTAACAGAAAATAGAATTCCTGACAGGGACAGATCCATCACATGGCAGACATCATCAGCCTTGACTTATAATGGGGTCTGTCCAGTTTCCATCATACTATCATGCATTTTACGGGAGAAAAAAGTGCAGCATGCAGTGCTACTAATTCTGGTAAAAATGACATAATCTGCATCTACCCTAGTATAAGAGGGCATTCAAAGGAACGTTATTATAGGTTAGAGGGGAGGCACAATATTTTCCTTGCCCTGGGCACTTACAACCTATGCTATACAACCAATTTTTCCACAACATTTCTTGGGAACACCTCCAGGCTTTTGTCTAGGTAGAAAAATTCCATATTCATATGCAGGTTTAGAGCATTTTATGGATATCTGAATTATTTCACAGGAACACTTTTTTTTCTGATATTTATTTAATTTTTCCCTCAAACATCTGTATTAAATACATTAAAGCAATTACCTTTGATCTCTTTAAAAAGAAGCAGAAACATATTAAAGAGTTGTAATTCCTAAACCCTTACTCCAATTAGGATGTGAATACCCTCTAATTAAGGGCTGATACTCACTTGCGAGAAACTCGGATGAGTCTCGCACGTCAATACCAGCACCGCACCCAGCACTCAGGAGCGGAGCGTGCGGCCGCATAGCAGTACATGAAGCTGAACGCTCCGTTTCTGAGTGCCGGGTGCAGTGCCGGATATTGATGTGCGAGACTTATCCGAGTTTCTCGCAAGTGAGTATGAGCCCTAAAGCTGAGAGTCTGCACTTTAAGCCAATATTGGTTATATAACTGTATATATGTATATAATATGAATATATATATATAATATTTATATTATGTGCAAGTAAAATATCTGGAGCTGATTGCAGGAGTAGGATTTGAATTTGGAAGATGTTGTTGTGACCTCACAACATAAGGTCAAAGGAACTCTCAATGAAAGAGAAACAGACCATCATTAGGCTTAAAAGAAGAAGAAATTTATCAGGTAGATAGCAGAAATGTTAAGAGTGGCCAAATCAACTGCTTGGTACATTATGCACTGGTGTGCTTGGGAACTCAAAAAGACCTTAAAGTCTATGGAAGACAACAGTGGTGGACGATCACAAAATCCTATCAATAGTGAAGAAAAACCCCTTCACAACATCCACAAAAGTGAAGAACACTCTCCAGGAAGTAGTTGTTTCAGTATCTAAGGCTAACGTAAATAGAAGAATTCATTAGCACGAATACAGAGGCTTCACAACAAGGTGCAAACCATTAATCAGCCTTAAAAGTAGAAAGGCCAGATTAAAATTTGCCAAAAAACATCTAAAGAAGGCAGCGCTGTTCTGGAAAAGCATTTTTTGGACAAATGAAACTAAGATCAACTGTCAGGGAAATACTGCGACAGAGTCGGGCCAGTAAATCATGGTGGCTGGTTACACGAACTCCTGCACTTATTAGAACTGCTTTACCTTCCTATTAAAAAGTACAGGTTCCCTTTCTGCATGTCAAGGGTTAATCATTTCTGTTGATCTCCCGGAGCTCTCCATCCTGAATTGTCTCAGTTGTTCAGTTTTGTCCATTCCCCTCTGGTAGGTATGCTTGGCACTGGCACTTGGGAGATGCCAGTGATAGTTCTACTTCTTGGTTTGGTGATGAAGGAGAAAGTTGAGTGTTTGAAGTTGGCGGTTGTAGAGATTTTCTGAAGATTGCTGCGTGGAGTTAGTTTGCATATTTTTTCTTAATCTCTCATATTTATATTCCCCTTCCTATACCTTTTCTGTTTCCCACTCTGTTGTTTTGTGAGCGTATTTGTATGATTGTAGTTTTCTTTTATGCCTGTCTGTTAACCACGTCTAGCTGGTTAGTGTTTTCCTATACACTTAAGGGTTAAGTTAGGAGCAAAGATAGATATGAAAACCCGACGTCTCCACCTTCAGAAGTAATCCAGGGAACAGGGATAGAAAAAGATGTACCTTAGTTTGACAGATCGGGTAGGTGCCCACAGTCCCTTGTCACTAGGTGACATCAACCTGTACCAAAATGATGGGAAGAAGAAAGTGTGGAGAGGGCTTGGAATGGCTTATGACCCAAAGCACATCACATCCTCTGTAACACATGGTGGAGGCAGTGTTATGGCATGAGCATGGATGGCTTCCAATGGCACTGGGTCACTAGTGATGATGTGACTGAAGATAGAAGCAGCCGAATGAATTCTGATGTGTACAGGGCTATACTTTCTGCTTTAAACCAAATGCAGCAAGATTGATTGGATGTTGCTTCACAGTACAGATGGACAGTGAACCAAAACATACTGTGAAAGCAATCCAGGAGTTTTTTAAGCAAAGAAGTGGAATATTCTGCAATGGCCGAGTCAGACACCAGATCTCAACCTCATCGAGCATACATTTCCCATGCTTAAGATAAAACTTATGGCGCAAAGACCCAGAAACAATAAACAACTGAAGTCAGCTGCAGTAAAGGCCCAGCAAAGCATCACGAAGAAGAAATCCCAGTATTTGGTGACGTCCATGTCTTCCAGACTTCAGGTAGTCATCACCTGCAAAGGATTCTCTACAAAGTATTAAAATGAACATTTTATTTATGATAAAGTTAATTTGAAATGAGATTTTATAGACAAATAGTTGCAATTCCAATGTTTCACAGACTATTTTTGTTCAACCCCTTTGATTAAACCTGAAAATCATCTTTTCAATTGCATCTCAGTTGTTTCATCTTAAATAGAGCCCAAATCACAAAGATTCAGTCACTGTTCAAACATTTCTTGTCCTAACTTTATGCATAATATGACAACTGAACAACTGCAACCACATTTCCAAAAGAGTAAAAAGGTTGATGCATTGTGAAAAATGTAAAGAAAATAAGATTTCAATGATTTGAAAATCTCTAATAGCCATGTTTACTTATATCAGAACACAGAAAACATCAGAAAATGAAGGTTGGACATTTTCCATTTAAATTGAAACAATTCACTAACTAAGGCTGGTTTCACATGTGCGTTGGGCAGAGTTGCGGAGGACTGCGTAGTTCCTCTGTGAAGCCAAGCCCACTGCCGCACCTCTTCCATTCAGCTCCACCTACGTCGGCTTGCATCCTGCATACCTATCTTTAACATTGGATACGCAGGCCATGTGAATGTATGCGGATGCCTCCGTATGTGTTGTTTTGACGCTGTGCCGAACTGCGTTGAAGCAACATGTTGCACTTTGTTTTGGTCGGCACAGCGTCAAAACTACGCATGCGGAGGTATCCGCATACATTCACATGGCTTGCGCACCCAATGATAAAGATAGTTACGCAGGACGCATGCCGACGTAGGCAGAGCTGAATGGAAGAGGTGCAGCAGTGGGCGGGGCTTAATAGAGGAACTACGCAGCCTTCCGCAGCTCTGTGTAATACTATTGAATGAACTCGAGGATTCTGGTAGCGTGGGGCAATGAACAAACAGAGATGGGTTTCTTTAGTGCAAATAGTGTATTTGTACAACAGCAATAACACGCAAAACAATATACTGATGACCCGCAGAGACCCGCAATGAACAAGTCCTTGAAACCTATATAGCAAATCGGCAGAGTACTTAAGACAGAGTCCTCAACAAATGTGATCAAAAGAGGAGTGTGACACACTGGTGACGTGGCGCAGTTCAAACACTGGTGGTGCAGTAAGAGTCAAATCCAGGTATGTAGTAAACAAAGGGAAGTCCGAAAACAAGTTCACAGTTAATCCACAGGTGTGGCGTGAACACGGGTAAGTCCAGAAACAGGTTCATATTAAGTATTATTCTGGTGATGGTTCCAACCGCTGTCACCGGGGAGAGTGAATGCAGGATAAAGTAACAACACACAGTTCAGAAACACAGTTCTTACCAGGAGGAGTGAACCAAGGGTTAAGTTCCAAAGTCTACAGACTAATTATAACACAGAGAGTGTAGCTTACATACGCAGAGAATGTCCAGAGCCACGGGTAGAAGCACATTAAGAACAAAGCAGCTGAACAGGAAGGAACCGGAAGCAGAATACTCCAGCAAGGAAGCCGACACCTGAGCCGGGTTTTAAGCAAACGAACAGGAAGTAGGGCACACAAAAACAGCAAACTCCATCTTAACAAAGGGCAAGATCATTCACAAGGTGACTTGGAAGACCCGAAATACTTACACTCTGCCCTATGCAAATGTGAACCTAGCCTAAAGGTACCTTCACACTAAGCGACTTTACAACGATAATGATAGCGATCCGTGACGTTGCAGCATCCTGGATAGCGATATCGTTGTGTTTGACACGCAGCAGCGATCTGGATCCTGCTGTGATATCGCTGGTCATTGCTGAAAGTTCAGAACTTTATTTGGTCGTCAGATCGGCGTGTATCGTCGTGTTTGACAGCAAAAGCAACGATGCCAGCGATGTTTTACAATGGTAACCAGGGTAAATATCGGGTTACTAAGCGCAGGGCCGCACTTAGTAACCCGATATTTACCCTGGTTACCATTGTAAAAGTAAAAAAAAAACACTACATACTCACCCTCTGATGTCTGTCACGTCCCCCGGCGTCCGCGCTGCTGCTCAGAGCTTCCTGCACTGAGTGTGTCAGTGCCAGCCGGAAAGCAAAGCACAGCGGTGACGTCACCGCTCTGCTGTTAGGGCCGGCACTCACACAGTGCATGGAAGCGGACGCCGGGGGACGCGAATGTAAGTATGTAGTGTTTGTTTTTTACATTTAACACTGGTAACCATGGTAAACATCGGGTTACTAAGCGCGGCCCTGCGCTTAGCAACCCGATGTTTACCCTGGTTACCCGGGGACTTTGGCATCGTTGGTCACTGGAGAGCTGTCTGTGTGACAGCTCTCCAGGGACCACACAGAGACGCTGCAGCGATCGGCATCGTTGTCGATATCGCTGCAGCATCGCTTAGTGTGAAGGTACCTTTAGTTATTGATAGTAACAACACATCTCAAATAAAATGGGACAGGGTTAATAAATGGCAGGAAAAGTAAGTGGAACTAATGAAAAACAGCTGAAGGGTCAATTTTAAAAAAATGCACATGATTGCCTCTCTAACATGCTATTTCTATGCACAGAGTCTCTCAGAAGCAAAGATGGTCAGAGGTTCACCTATCTGTGAAAAACTGCATCTATAAACTGTGAAACAATTTCAGAAAAATGTTTCTCAGAGTAAAATTGTAAAGACTTTGAATATACCACTACATATCTACAGCACATATCAAAAGATTCAGATATACTAGAGAAATCCATGTGCACAAGAGACAAGGCCAACAGTCAGTATTGGATGCTCGTGATCTACAGGATCTCAGGCAACACTCCATTAAAAGCAGGCATGATTTAGTCAAGCAAATTGAGCTAAGTAAGGCCATGTGCACACGTTCAGGATTTTTTGCGTTTTTTTCGCGTTTTTTCGCTATAAAAACGTGATAAAAACGCGAAAAAAATGCTAACATATGCCTCCTATTATTTACAGGGTATTCCGCATTTTTTGTGCAAATGTTGCATTTTTTTCCGCAAAAAAATCGCATCGCGGAAAAAAAAGCAACATGTTCATTAAAAATGCGGAATTGCGGGGATTCCGCACACCTAGGAGTGCATTGATCTGCTTACTTCCCGCACAGGGCTATGCACACCATGCGGGAAGTAAGCAGATTATGTGCGGTTGGTACCCAGGGTGGAGGAGAGGAGACTCTCCTCCACGGACTGGGCACCATATAATTGGTAAAAAAAAAGAAAAGAAAAAACAGTGATATACTCACCCTCTGATGGCCCCCGAAGTGTTCCAGCCTCTCCGGTGCATGCTTTCTCTTCCGTTCCTATAGATGCCGGTGTGGTTCAGGACCTGTGATGACGTCGCTGTCTTGCGATTGGTCGCGTGACCGCTCATGTGACTCACGCGACCAATCACAAGCCGCGACGTCATCGAAGGTCCTGAACCACACCGGCATTTATAGGAACGGACGCCGCTGAGATCGGCTGTCTGCAGAGGGTAAGTATAACCATTTTTTTATTTTTTTTATTATTTTTAAACATTCTATCTTTTACTATAGATGCTGCATAAGCAGCATCTATAGTAAAAAGTTGGTCACACTTGTCAAACAGTATGTTTGACAAGTGTGACCAACTTGTCAGTCAGTTTTCCAAGCGATGCTACAGATCGCTTGGAAAACTTTAGCATTCTGCAAGCTAATTACGCTTGCAGAATGCTAAAAAAAACGCGAAAAAACGGAAAAAAAAACGCAAAAAAAAAAATGCGGATTTCTTGCAGAAAATTTCCGGTTTTCTTCAGGAAATTTCTGCAAGAAATCCGGACGTGTGCACATACCCTCATACTTCCAGAAATCAGTGTCTGTGTACACAGTTGGTTGTGCAATCGAAATTAAAGCTTTATCATGCAAAGAAAACAACATATATCAATACAATTGAGAAACGCTGCTGTTTTCAAAATGAAAAATTGCTGTGTGGTCAGATGAATGAAAATTTTTAATTATTTATAGAAACCACAAACTGTCCTGTGGACTCAAGAGAAGACCATCTAGCTTTTTATCAGCACACAGTTCAAAAGACTGCTTCTCTGATGGTATGGGGTTGCATTAGTGCCTGTGGCATGAGCAGTGTACACATCTGGAAAGGCAATATCAATGCTGAGCATTATATAGGACAGTTTTCCACAATTTTAGTCCTCAAGAGCCACCAACAGATCATGTTTTCAGGATTCATGATTTGCTGATGGTACTTGAGGGCTGGAGTTGGGGAACACTGATATTGAGGCTTTATAACAACATACAGTGGGTATGGAAAGTATTCAGACCCCTTTCAATTTTTCATTCTTTGCTTCATTGCAGCCATTTGGTAAATTCAAAAAAGTTCTATTTTCTCACATTAATGTACACTCTGCACTCCATCTTGATGGAAAAAAACAGAAATGTAGAGATTTTTGCAAATTTAATGAAAAAGAAAAACTTAAATATCACATGGTCATACGTATTCAGACCCTTTGCTCAGACACTCATATTTAAGTCACATGCTGTCCATGTCCTTATGATTCTCCTTGACATAGTTCTTCTCCTTCATTGGAGGCCAGCTGTGTTTAAATAAACTGATAGGACTTGATTTGGAAAGGCACACACCTGTCTATATAAGTTGTGGCAAGGCACAGATCTGTCCAAGGTTACAAAAGAATTTCTGCAGTACTCAAGGTTCCTAAGAGCACTGTGGCCTCCATAATCCTTAAATGGGAGAAGTTTGGGACCACCAGAAGTCTTCTCAGACCTGGCCATCCAGCCAAACTGAGCAATCGTGGGAGAAGAGCCTTGGTGAGAGAGGCAAAGAAGAACCCCAAGATCACTGTGGCTGAGCTCCAGAGAGATGCAGTAGGGAGATGGGAGAAAGTCAAAGTCAACTATCACTGCAGCCCTCCACCAGTCGGGCCTTTATGGCAGAGTGGCCCAACAGAAACCTCTCCTCAGTGCAAGACATATGAAAGCCCACATAGAGTTTGCTAAAAAAAAGCACATGAAGGACTCCCAGACTATGAGAAATAAGATTCTCTGGTCTGATGAGACGAAGATAGACCTTTTTGGTGATAATTCTAAGTGGTATGTGTGGAAAAAACCAGGCACTGCTCATCACCTGCCCAATACAATCCCAACAGTGAACCATGATGGCGGCAGTATCATGCTATGGGGGTGTTTTTTAGCTGCAGGGACAGGACATTGGTTGTCATTGAAGGAAGCATGAATGCGGCCAAGTACAGAAATATCCTGGATGAAAACCTCATCCAGAGTGCTGTGGACTTCAGACTTGGCCGAAGATTCACCTTCCAACATGACCCTAAGCACACAGCTAAAATAACAAAGGAGTAGCTGCAGAACAACTCTGTGACCATTCTTGACTGGCCCAACCAGAGCCCTGACCTAAACCCAATTGTGCATCTCTGGAGAGACCTAAAAATGGCTGTCCACCAACGTTAACCATCCAACCTGATGGAACTGGAGAGGATCTGCAAGGAAGAATGGCAGAGGATCCCCAAATCCAGGTGTGAAAAACTTGTTGCATCATTCCCGAGAAGACTCATGGCTGTACTAGCTCAAAAGAGTGCTTCTACTCAATACTGAGCAAAGGGTCTGAATACTTATGACCATGGGATACAGTTTTTCTTTTTTAATAAATTTGCAATAATTACTACATTTCTGTTTTTTTCCGTCAAGATGGGAGTGTACATTAATGAGAAAAAAAATTACCATTTACCAAATAGCTGCAATAAAACAAAGAGTGAAAAATTTAAAGGGGTATGAATACTTTCCATACCGACTGTATGCTCCCATCAAGACAACATCTATCTCATGGAAGGTCTTTTATATTTCAGTAAGACAATGCTAAATGACATACTGCATTTACTACAAGAGCATGACTTAGCAGATGAAGAGTTCAGGTGATGAACTGGCCGCCCATCAACCATACCTTTTAGGCTACTGTCACACTAGCGTCGTGCACTGCACGTCGCTATGCGTTGTTTTGTAGAAAAAACGCATCCTGCAAAAGTTCTTGCATGATGCGTTTTTTCTCCATAGACTTGCATTAGCGACGCAGTGCGACGCATTGCCACACGTTGCAACCGTCGTGCGACGGTTGCGTCGTGTTGCGTTGGTCCGTCGCCACCAAAAAACGTTGCATGTAACGTTTTTTGGTGCGTCGTGACCGTCTTTTCCGACCGCGCATGCGCAGCCGGAACTCCGCCCCCGCCTCCCCACACATCACAATGGGGCAGCCGATGTGTTGAAAAACAGCATCCGTTGCCCCTGTTGTGCGGCGCTTTCACTGCTTGCGTCGGTACGTCGCAACGACGCAATTCGTCGTGCATTGTACGACGCTAGTGTGAAAGTAGCTTTACCTATAGAAAACATTTGCAGCATTGTGAAGGTGACAATCCTCTGCAAAAACTTCAGCAATTGGTCTTCTCATTTCCAGGATGTTTACAGACTTTTGTATGAAGAAGTGAAGATGCTATACAATGGTGGACATATTTTGTGGTCAGATGAATCAAAATGTGACATTTTTAATAAAATCAATGGATGCAATGTCCTGTGGACTCAAGAGGGGAGGAACCATATAGCTTATTATCAACACACAGATCAAAACCTGATAAACATGTCCCAACTTTTCTGAGATGTTTTGCTGCCAAATTAACTAATAAGTTGTTTTTTTCAAAGGAAGTGTAAAAATGTATGTCAACTTCTGATCTGTTATAAAATATGGCTAGATGAGATTTCCAAATGATTACATTCTTATTTTCTTCACATTTTAGACAGCATCTCAACTTTTTGGGATTTGGGGTTGTACAATCAGCTCTGAGATGGTATATAGTGTGGAAATGTCACTTAGAGCCGATGACTAGATCTTGGCAGTGGCAACATGATAGAATGAGTCTGACGCTATGCTCATGCCTTTAAAGGGAACCTATCAGCAGTTTTGGCCGCTATAAGATGCGGCCACCGCCTTTCAGGGCTTATCTACAGCATTCTATAATGCTCAGCATTCTATAATGCTGTAGATAAGCCCCCAGTCAGACCTGAAAGATAAGAAAAATAACTTTTATTATACTCACCCGGGGGGCGGTCCGGTCTGATGGGTGTCGCAGGTCCGGGTTTGGCACCTCCCATGTCCTTGCGACTCCACCTTCCAGCTTCTTCATTGCTCCCCGGCATTAAGCTCCTGCGCAGGCGAACTTCTCTGCCCTGATGAGGGCAGAGTAAAGTAGTGCAGTGCGCAGGCACTATTAAGGTCAGAGAGGCCCAGCGCCTGCGCACTGCAGTACTTTACTCTGCCCTCAACAGGGCAGAGAAGTATGCCTGCGCAGGAGCGCGATGCTGGGGAGCGATGAAGCAAGCAGGGGGTGGTGATCATAAGAAGATTGGAGGCGCCGGACCCAGACCTGTGACACCCACCGGACCAGACCGCCCCCCCGGGTGAGTATAATAAAACTTATTTTTCTTCACATTCAGGTCAGACCGGGGGCTTATCTACAGCATTATAGAATGCTGTAGATAAGCCCTGAAAGGCGGTGGCCGCATCTTATAGCGGCCAAAACTGCTGACATGTTCCCTTTAAATGGACTTCTTACAGAAAAAAAGCCAAATTATAATGTGATAGTGGCTTTATTCATTTTCCTTCTTATGTCAATCTATGTGAATTTATGCACACATCATGGTCACATGTTACATGCCCTTTTCATCCTTATTTTGTGTTTTACTTAACAAATCAACTGAATCTGTTCTTGTAGAAACCTCTACAAACAGGAATAATCCAAGCCAGGCAGGTAATGAAAGACATTGCCAAGGCACATGATAGCTGCTCCTTAACAAAAAAGGCAAGTAATGGGTTCATGTGCACTTAAATGTTTTCACAAGAACATTCTTTTCTGCGCTAATATGGTCTGGAAAGCTCCTGTAATAAAAGCGAAATCTACAATTAAACATCTGACTTTAATGATTACTTTTACGGATTGATTTATATTCACATATATTGGGCACACATTTATATCACGTTATTGTCTTGTTAAACTTTATTAGGTAATGGAGAGAAAGATATAGGGTTCTCAATCCAATAAAATATTTTATAACCTATGTAAAATTGATGATACAACAAATTATTCCATAAAACGCTGGAAGTACACTGGATATGCCATTCTGTGCAACGTGTTTTTTACAATCAATTATTTTTATGACTATTTTTTCAAAAACACATATGCTGTGACGGCTAGACGGGCCATTGTTTTCAAAACACCGAAAACAAGCTGTGTCATCTAGACTGAAGGCAATGGGTTTTGCAATGTATGGCGATTTATAGGACCTCGCTGCACAAATTCCACTTAGCACCAAAAGGGAAAAAAGTACAACAACAACATTACTACTAATGAGAGACAAGTAAACAAATAGACAGAGGAAGGTGAAATGAGGTTGCATATATCTACCGTCAGCTGGGAATAATTATCTCAGTTGGCAGAAAAGCTGGCTCAATGCTAGATCAGAACGTGTCTCACTAGAAAATATCATTTACCCAGCAAAATACCTACATTACAGATGTGCAGTAATAAAAACAACCAGTTATTAGCACAAAAAGAAATATACAGCTTAGATATACAGATAATGTTCTGCCTTTATTTTAGCAGCTACAGATCCTGTATAGGATTTTTTGAATGATATTTTTAACCGAATTTTGGAATTGTCTGTTTAGCAACATTATTATATAAATTTGTACTTTTTATCATTTTGGCCATTTCAATACTGTACATATTTATTTATAGGGTGATTGCATTTAATGTTTGCATGAGACCAATTATTCTTATGGGACATAGTTAACCCTTTCCTGACATGCACCGTACATATACTGCTTTACGGGAGATGCATTCCCGCAAACCGCAGTATAGGTACGGTGTATCGATAGCGCGGCTTCACACTGAGCACCGCGGCGAGTGGGTGCGGGTGTCATCTCTGTGTCAGAGCTGACACCCTACAGCAATGCCCACGATCAGTGCTAGCACCAATCGCAGGCATTTAACCCCACTGATGCCGCTGTCAATAGTGACAGCGACATTGAGAAGATCGCACAGAGGGAGGGGACTCCCTGAGTGCTCTCATCAGAACAACGCCATGCAATTGCGTTGTTCTGATGGTCTCCATGAAGACTACTGGCCCCAAAATGTCCACAGGGTCCTTCAGGGTTCTGCAGGGAAGGTGGCTTGTGAGCGCCTGCTGAGAGCAGGCACTGACATGCCTCTTCCCTGCCTGTCAGATGATGTGATACTCTGCAGTGCATAAGACTTACATAAGTCTAGCTACACACTAACTACTCATTGTCTTTGTTAATTTTTTTTAAAATACTTTGACACTAGCTTTCAGCGATCTGATACTATACACTGATGTCCCATCCTAGGACAATGTAAAAAAGCTAAAAAAAAATTAAAAATATTTTTTAAAAATCCCCAAATAAAGAAAAAAAGAAACAAATATTTTCCTAGTAAATACATATAGTTATGTAAAAAAATAAACAGAAAAAGTACACATATTTGGTATCGCCGTAACGACCCGCTCTATAAAACTGTCCCACTAGTTAACCCCTTCAGTGAACACCATGAATAAAAAACAGAGGCAAAAAGCAATGCTTTATCATCATAACGCTGAAAAAAAGTACAATAAAACACGATAAAAACACGAATGTAAATAAAAATGGTACCTGCTGAAAATGTCATCTTGTCCTGCCAAAAAAAAGCTGCCATACAGCTCCATCAGCAGAGAAAAAAAAAGTTATAGCTCTCAGAATAAAGCGATGCAAAAATAATTATTTTTTCTATAAAATAGTTTTTATTATATATAGTCACATGTAAAGCGCCATGGTATAAATGGTGCTATAATAATAAATAATAATAAATAATAATAATATTATGTAAAAGTGCTAAAATATAAAAACAATATAAATGGGGTATCGCTGTAATTGTAATGAACAGAAGAATAAAGCTGCCTTATCAATTTTACCACACGCGGAGTGGTATAAAATTGTTCTGCTTCCCAAAAATCAGAATAGAAATGGATAAAAAAAAGTAATGTGACCGAAAATAGTACCAATAGAAACATAAACTTGTCATGGAAAAAACAAGCCATAACATGATAACATAACGTATATACTCGGGGAAAGGCCAAGCCGACCCGAGTATAAGCCGACCCCCCTAATTTTGCCACAAAAAACTGGGAAAACTTAATGTCTCGAGTATAAGCCTAGGGTGGAAAATGCAGCAGCTACCGGTAAATTTCAAAAATAAAAATAGGTACCAATAAAAGTAAAATGAATTGAGATATCAGTAGGTTAAGTGTTTTTGAATATCCTTATTGAATCAGGAGCTCCATATAATGCTCCATACAGTTCATGATGGGCCCCATAAGATGCTCCATATTAAAATATGCCCCATATAATGCTGCACAAAGGTTAATAATGGCCCCATAAGATGCTCCATAGACACATTTGCACCATACAGTACTGCATAAAGGTTAATAAGGGCCCCGTAAGATGCTCCATAGAGATATTTGCCCCATATAGTGCCGCACAAACGTTGATTATGGCCCCATAAGATGCTCCAGAGATATTTGCCCCATATAATGCTGCACAAACGTTGATTATGGCCCCATAAGATGCTCCATAAAGATATTTGCCCCATATAGTGCTGCACAAACGTTGATTATGGCCCCATAAGATGCTCCAGAGATATTTGCCCCAAAATAATGCTGCACAAACGTGGATTATGGCCCCATAAGATGCTCCATAAAGATATTTGCCCCATATAGTGCTGCACAAATGTTGATTATGGCCCCATAAGATGCTCCATAAAGATATTTGCCCTATATAATGCTGCACAAACGTTGATTATGGCCCCAAAAGATGCTCCATAGAGATATCTGCCCCATATAGTGCCGCACAAATGTTGATTATGGCCCCATAAGATGCTCCAGAGATATTTGCCCCATATAATGCTGCACAAACGTTGATTATGGCCCCATAAGATGCTCCATAAAGATATTTGCCCCATATAGTGCTGCACAAACGTTGATTATGGCCCCATAAGATGCTCCAGAGATATTTGCCCCATATAGTGCTGCACAAACGTTGATTATGGCCCCATAAGATGCTCCATAAAGATATTTGCCCCATATAGTGCTGCACAAACGTTAATTATGGCCCCATAAGATGCTCCATAAAGATATTTGCCCCATATAGTGCTGCACAAACGTTGATTTTGGCCCCATAAGATGCTCCATAGAGATATTTGCCCCATATAGTGCTGCACAAACGTTGATTATGGCCCCCATAAGATGCCCCATAGAGATATTTGCCCCACATGCTGTTGCTGCGTTTAAAAAAAATAAATGATATACTCACCTCTTGTCGCTCAGGCCCCCGGCACTTGCAATATTCACCTGTCTTCTTTCCGGTGCCGCTGTGTCTTCCGCGTCCTCTGCACTAACGTTCTGGCTGAGGGCGCGGACTAACCACGTCATCGCGCCCTCTGACCTGAGCGTCACTGCAGAGGACGCAGAAGACTGAGCGGCGCCGGAACGAGGAGAGGTGAATATCGCGCAGTGTTCCCCCTCCCCATTATACTTACCTGCTCCCAGCATGGTCCCTGCACGTCCCTCCCTGGTTCTCAAGGCGCTGACAGCTTCTTCCAGCATTAAGCGGTCACCGTTATGACTCATTACAGTAATGAATATGCGGCTGCACCCCTATGGGAGTGGAGTTGGGTCCATATTCATTACTGTAATGAGTGGTACCATGTGACCGCTCGACGCTGGAAGAAGTTGTCAGCGCCCGGAGACCGGAGATGCAGGGTCCGCACCAGGAGCAGGTAAGTATGTCACAGCTGCTGCTCCCCCTCCCCCGTAGACCCCCCAGGGACAATAACTCAAGTATAAGCCGAGAGGGGCACTTTCAGCCTTAAAAAATGGGCTGAAAATCTCGGCTTATACATGAGTATATACGGTAACTATTTTTTGCAATAAAAAGCATTTTTTAGTGTGTGGCAGCAGCCAAACATGAAAACCCAATATAAGTCTGCTATCGCTGTAATCACACCGACTCGAAGAATAAAGTCACCTAATCACTTATATTGCACGATGAACAGCATAAAAAATAAATAAAAACAATTCTTCACTTGCTGTTGATTTTTTCATTTTGCCTCCCAAAGATCGCAGTAAGGCTTGGCACACATTTATCCTGCTCTCTGTGTTGAGCGCTTACACCGGGGTTTATGTGTAAATCTCTGAAATACGTGATTCAGACAGAACCTCTGGTGTAAGATTCCCCATAATGAGTCAGATGGAGACACTCTGGATGCCACAGGACCCGTGATGCAACGGGGTAAGTTTAATTTGGATTGCATAAAAGTGCCATCAGCAACAGTTTTGTGCACTTCTGAAAAGAAGGACACCGCTGAACAGAGGCCAGACAGAATCCAGAGTAACTCTGCTGCCTCATTATAACGAATGGATGCCTCTAGGTTTCATCTCAATCACGCCACTCAGAGATTTACATGGAAGCCACAAAGTAATTGCCCAGCGTTGAGAGCTAGATAAATGTGATCCCAAATGTTATGTAAAATGTTCCTAATAAAAGCTTCAACTCAATCCACAAAAAAACAAGTCACCACTCAGGTCTGTCTTCTGTTAACTGACATATAGGGGGCTTCCACGTTACTGGTAGTAGAAAGGCTCTGGAAAAGTGAAATGGCTCCTCACCCTCCAAAAGAAATTCAGCAAATTCTGCGCTCTGAAATCAAAATGCCCCCCTCCCTTCTGAGTCCCAGTGTGTCTAAACCACATATAGCGCCCACATGCCTAATTTACCGGTGGAGGTCTCCAGAGGCATAGGCTGGGCATAACATACTGATGACTGCAACGTACTGGTCACTACTACAACAGCAGTTTGCAATTTTCAGTCAGCAACATCCACTACTGCTTGTTTCTGGAAAACACCCAGGGTATCAAAATCGTCACTACTGCTGTAGATAAATTCCCAAACAGGTATAATTTCCAAAATGGGGTAACTTGAGGAGGGATTCTGCCTTTATAGTACTTAGGAACTCTGTATATGGAGTCTGCAAACTATTCTAGGAAAATCTGTGCTCCAGGAGGCAAATAGCGCTCCTTCCCTCCCGAGTGTCTTTGTATGGCTAAGTAGTCCTGTACACCCACATATGGGGTATTTCTACATTCAGCAGAAATTGTGGAGCAGATTTTGGTGCCATTTTCTCAGTATGAAAATGTAAAATTTGGGGCTAACACACAATTTTGGTGGTAAAAATGTAAATTATTTTTTCTTCACTGCCCAATGGTATACAATTCTGTGATACACCTGTGGAGTCAAGATGATGATTCTACTCTAGATGAATTCATAGAGAGGTTTAGTTTGAAAACTGGGTTCATTTATGGAGGGCTCTGCTCTTTTGGCACCTCTGGGGTTCTGCCAAAGTGACATTGCACCCTCAAAGCAGTGCATCAAAATCAGTACTGTAATATGGCATTACCTCCCTTCTGAGCTGTGCCTCAAAAGTAGTTTTCGACCACAGATAAATGCAAATCATATCAAAGAAATTTTACCACTATCATGAAGTACAATATGTCACAAAAAATCAGTCTCAGAATCAGTGGGATCCATTGAAGTGTTCCAGAGTTATGACCTCATAAAGTGACAGTGGTCAAGATAGAAAAAATTGGCTTGGTCATTAAGCACAAAATTGGCCTGTCAGTAAGGTGAAAACAGGCTTTCGGGGTGAATTGGTTAAAGGGATTTTCCCATGAACAAAGTACATTTTTATCAATAGATCTTGGAATAATAATAAGTTCCACAGTTGGTTGTGGTATCTCTGCATTGAGATAATCGTATACATGTGCCTCTGCTGTGTACTGTGTAATGGCTGTGTCTGACCGTACAGGGACATGGTAAATATAGGAAAACTGACTGAACAGCAATCTAGTCTGAACTGGTGCATAAACAAAAAAGTCTTACATAGCAAAGAGATAATGGCTGCACTCAATTTTACTGTGCTAAAGCAAGGAAATGTGCGATACATGAAATGTGAATAGCATACTGGCTTGTGAAATCTATGAAAAAACACATGAGATGCTTAGCACAAGATTTGGCCAAAAATTGTGAGCCCATCCACCAAACGTCAAGGTAATCTCAGATCGGATGGGTAACTAACCTGTCTGTCTAGTGTGAACACTTACCTATGGCTAATAACATGGTAAAGCCTGCATTTATAGGAAGGTCAGAACCAACTGTGTTTGGATGTAATTAAAATCACAGCATGGTGAAGGGCGGGTCGTTCAAGTCAGAAAAAACAGTACATAGTAAATATAGGAAAACTGACTGAACAGCAATCTAGTCTGAACTGGTGCATAACCAAAAAAGTCTTACATAGCAAAGAGATAATGGCTGCACTCAATTTTACTGTGCTAAAGCAAGGAAATGTGCGATACATGAAATGTGAATAGCATACTGGCTTGTGAAATCTATGAAAAAACACATGAGATGCCTAGCACAAGATTTGGCAAAAAAATTGTGAGCCCATCCACCAAACGTCAAGGTAATCTCAGATCGGATGGGTAACTAACCTGTCTGCCTAGTGTGAACACTTACCTATGGCTAATAACATGGTAAAGCCTGCATTTAAAAGAAGGTCAGAACCAACTGTGTTTGGATGTAATTAAAATCACAGCATGGTGAAGGGCGGGGCGTTCAAGTCAGAAAAAACAGTACATAGTAAATATAGGAAAACTGACTGAACAGCAATCTAGTCTGAACTGGTGCATAACCAACAAAGTCTTACATAGCAAAGAGATAATGGCTGCACTCAATTTTACTGTGCTAAAGCAAGGAAATGTGCGATACATGAAATGTGAATAGCATACTGGCTTGTGAAATCTATGAAAAAACACATGAGATGCTTAGCACAAGATTTGGCCAAAAATTGTGAGCCCATCCACCAAACGTCAAGGTAATCTCAGATCGGATGGGTAACTAACCTGTCTGCCTAGTGTGAACACTTACCTATGGCTAATAACATGGTAAAGCCTGCATTTATAGGAAGGTCAGAACCAACTGTGTTTGGATGTAATTAAAATCACAGCATGGTGAAGGGCGGGTCGTTCAAGTCAGAAAAAACAGTACGTAGTAAATATAGGAAAACTGACTGAACAGCAATCTAGTCTGAACTGGTGCATAACCAAAAAAGTCTTACATAGCAAAGAGATAATGGCTGCACTCAATTTTACTGTGCTAAAGCAAGGAAATGTGCGATACATGAAATGTGAATAGCATACTGGCTTGTGAAATCTATGAAAAAACACATGAGATGCCTAGCACAAGATTTGGCAAAAAAATTGTGAGCCCATCCACCAAACGTCAAGGTAATCTCAGATCGGATGGGTAACTAACCTGTCTGCCTAGTGTGAACACTTACCTATGGCTAATAACATGGTAAAGCCTGCATTTATAGGAAGGTCAGAACCAACTGTGTTTGGATGTAATTAAAATCACAGCATGGTGAAGGGTGGGGCATTCAAGTCAGAAAAAACAGTACATAGTAAATATAGGAAAACTGACTGAACAGCAATCTAGTCTGAACTGGTGCATAACAAAAAAAGTCTTACATAGCAAAGAGATAATGGCTGCACTCAATTTTACTGTGCTAAAGCAAGGAAATGTGCGATACATGAAATGTGAATAGCATACTGGCTTGTGAAATCTATGAAAAAACACATGAGATGCTTAGCACAAGATTTGGCCAAAAATTGTGAGCCCATCCACCAAACGTCAAGGTAATCTCAGATCGGATGGGTAACTAACCTGTCTGCCTAGTGTGAACACTTACCTATGGCTAATAACATGGTAAAGCCTGCATTTATAGGAAGGTCAGAACCAACTGTGTTTGGATGTAATTAAAATCACAGCATGGTGAAGGGCGGGGCATTCAAGTCAGAAAAAACAGTACATAGTAAATATAGGAAAACTGACTGAACAGCAATCTAGTCTGAACTGGTGCATAACCAAAAAAGTCTTACATAGCAAAGAGATAATGGCTGCACTCAATTTTACTGTGCTAAAGCAAGGAAATGTGCGATACATGAAATGTGAATAGCATACTGGCTTGTGAAATCTATGAAAAAACACATGAGATGCTTAGCACAAGATTTGGCCAAAAATTGTGAACCCATCCACCAAACGTCAAGGTAATCTCAGATCAGATGGGGAACTAACCTGTCTGCCTAGTGTGAACACTTACCTATGGCTAATAACATGGTAAAGCCTGCATTTATAGGAAGGTCAGAACCAACTGTGTTTGGATGTAATTAAAATCACAGCATGTTGAAGGGCGGGGCGTTCAAGTCAGAAAAAACAGTACATAGTAAATACTCACAATTTTTGGCTGGGTATTGAAGCGAGAGACTTACATGAGTTTCTCCCATTGCAGTTGCAAGTGGAACATCGGCCTAACAGAGCTACTCCTTAGTTGCCCTGGCTGTGTCCTTCTGGTCATTATCATGTTGGAAGACCAATCCATGACCCATCTTCAATGCTGTTTCTGAGGGAGAGGTTGTTGGCCAAAATGTTGAAATACATGACCCCATCCATCCTTTCTTCAATATGATGCAGTCATACTGTCCTCTTGACAGAAAAGCACCACAAAAATATGATGTTTCCTCCAGTGTGCGTCATCGTTGGGCGTCTCCTTTGGATCTTCCAGATATTCATTGGTGAACCCTTCACCATGCATTGGTGAACTTTAAACAGACCTGGACATGTGCTGGCATGAGCAGGGGAACCTTATGTGCCCTGCAGGATTTTAGTCCATGACAGCGTAGTGTGTTACTAAGGCTATGTGTACACGATGCAGATTTAGTGCAGATTTAGTGCAGAACTGCAGCGTTTTTTTTCTGCTGCAGAAACGCTGCAGATCTGCACTGTCATGTACAGTGCAATGTTAATCAATGTGAAAAAAAAAGCTGTGCACATGGTGCAGAAAAATCCGCGCAGAAACGCTGCAGATTTCAAAGAAGTGTATGCCACTTCTTTTGTGCGTTTCTGCAGCGTTCCTGCACCCCTCCATTAATAGAAATCAGCAGTGGTAAAAACTGCAGAAAATCTGCGCAAAAAACGCATCAAAACCGCGCAAAAAAAGGCATAAAAAACGCAGCTGTTGATTCTGCCAGGAGATGCAGATTTTGTACAGAAAAATTCTGCACCCAAATCTGCAACGTGTGCACTCAGCCTAATGGTAATGTTTGAGACTGTGGTCCCAGCTCTCTACAGGTCATTGAGCAGGTACTCCCATGTAGTTCTGGGCCATTTCCTGACCTTTCTCAGAATCATCCTTCCCCCACGAGGTGAGATCTTGCATGGAGCCCCAGACTGAAGAAGATTGACAGCCATCTTTTGTTTCTTCCATTTTCTAATCATTGTGCCAACAGTTGTTGCCTTCTCACCAAACTGCTTACCTATTGTAATGTAGTCAATACCAGCCTTGTGCAGGTCTACAATTTTGTCTCTGGTGTTCTTAGACAACTCTATGTTCGTGGCCATGGTGGAGAAGTAGGAGTGTGGTTGATTGCGTTTGTAGACAATTAATACAGGTAATGAGTGCAGTGTAGGAGGGCTTCTTAATTATACAGCTCTGGCAAAAATTAAGAGACCACTGCAAAATTTTCAGTTTCTATGATTTTTCTCCCTATAGGTATATTTTTGAGAAAAATGTAAATTGTTCTTTTACTCTATAAACTTCTGACAACATGTCTCCGAATTTCCAAGCAATAAATTTTGTTTGTTTTTTTCTGAAAAGGAGAAATGGCAAAAAATTAAAAAAAAACCTGTGCTTTCAGACCTCAAATAATGCAAAGAAAACAAGTTTGTAATCATTTAGAAACAATAATACTAATGTTTTAACTCAGGAAGAGTTCAGAAATCAATATTTTGTGGCATAATCATGTTAATCACAGCTTTCATGCGTCTTGGCATGCTTTCCACCAGTCTTTCACACTGCTCCTGGTGCAAAAATTTAAGCAGTTCTTTTTTGTTTGATGGCTTGTGACTATCCATCATCCTGTTGATTATATTCCAGAGGTTTTAAATGGGGTTCAGGTCTGGAGATTGGGCTGCCCATGACAGGATTTTGAAGTGGTGGTCTCTTAATTTTTGTCAGAGCTGTAGATCAGCAAATATGTTTGAAAACCGATCACCAAACATAAATTCGGCACAAATATGGCACAATCGGATTCATGACTGGAAACACAAATTTTTACAAAATCATAAAAAATTGGTAACATTCAGTAAGAAGTGTGGGAAAACATTTGCGTTGCCACTAAAGTATTTTGAGCACTTTGGCTAGGATAGGGGTGGTGTATGATGAGGGTCGGGCACGTGTTTAATGAGGGGAAGGTGTGGGGAGAGCCCAGAGGAGCAGAGTGCTGTAAACATTTTTTTTTTCTAACTTTATGTGTGCACATTGTGGTTAGCCAATCAGGATGCAGGAAACATCCACAATGTTCTGACACACGCTTGTGTCATTGGCTGCTGAAATCACATTCCTGTCTATATAAAGAGCAACCATCTTGTTTTAGTGCCATTTTGTCAATATAACAGCGCTGAAAGGCTGCTCCTGTTGCTGGGCCTGGGTGCTGATAGAAGATATTTTAGATAGCTAGTGTCCTGTGTGGCTGTGATATTGACCTTCCAGCAGATTTTTTTGTGCCATTACCAAGAGCCACAGACAAAGACAGCAGGGCACATTTTATAGAAGTGTGTTGTGCACTGCTTCTATTGTGCTCCATGCACAAGTAGACCTGTCTAAATCTTATTTTTTCAGTTGCTAAATGGGATACATCAAGGCATATGTCACCTTATCATTTAGTGGTGGTGACATTGTTCTGTTGATTTGAGCTGTTGGCCAGTAAAAAAAAAATATTTTGGCACTTGCTACCGTGATTCAGCACACCATAACTTTCCTTGTCATTTAGTGGCGTTGAAATTCAGCTGTCTGCATAGCTCATGCATATTTTTTATTCAAACAAATTCTGTTGTTAAATGTGGTACAGCCAGCTGTATCTCACCTTGTCATTTTGTGGTGGTGAAATTGTCCTGTGTGCAGAGTGTCATGATCCGTTCCAGGGTTTAATCCTGTCTGCCCTTTTTCCGGGCGGATCATGTCAATGGTTAACTTTGCTCTGCCTCATTCTGGGTTCAGGTGTACTTTTAGCTCTGATGCATCCTGCTGGCGGTGTCAGCTATAGTTCTGCCTTTGGCGTGTGAATCTGACTCTGGTAGCTCTTGATATGTCCTGCTGTGATCTCTGACTTGCTCTGACATGTCTGTTAACTCTGTCTGTCTGCCCTTTTCCCAGTGTTTCCCTGTTTGTTGGCTTGATTCTCTGGTTTTTGATTTGGCTCAGTTGCTAACGTGATTCAGCATGCCATATCTCACCTTGTCATTTAGTGGCAGTGAAATTCAGCTGTCTGCATAACTCATGCAGATTTTTTTAAAAATCTGTTACAAATGTGATACAGCATGCCATATCCCACCTTGTCATTTAGTGGTGGTGAAATTAAGCTGTCTGCAGAGCTCATGCAGATTAAACAAAACCATTTTTTTCTCTTACAAATGTGATACAACATGCCATATCCCACCTTACCATTTAGTAGCGGTGAAATTAAGGCATCTGCAGAGCTCATGTAGATTAAACAAAACAATTTTTTCTGTTACAAATGTGATACAGCACGCCATATCCCACCTTGTCATTTAGTGGTGGTGAAATTAAACTGCAGAGCTCATACAGGTTAAACAAAACAATTATTTTCTGTTACAAATGTGATACAGCATGCCATATCCCACCTTGTCATTTAGTAGCAGTAAAATTAAGCTGTCTGCAGAGCTCAAGCAGGTTAAAAAGCAAATCTGTTGCTAAACGTGATATAGCCAGTCATGTTCCACCTTGCAATTTTGTGGTGGTGAAATTGTTCCGTGTGCAGAGCAGTTACACAGTAAAAAAAAATGGAGGGGGCCAGTTGCTAACAAGTGATGAGTGAATTTGAAATCGATCGCCAAACATAAATTCGGCCCAAAGATGGCACATTCAGATTTGTGATTGGAGACAGGGACAAAATGATATAAATTTGGAAAAAATCGGTACCATGCGGGAAAATATTTGTGTTGCCACAAAAGTATTTTCAGCACTTTAGCAATGATAATGGTACATGTTTGATGAGGGGAGTGGGTTTGCAATACTCAGAGGCATGGCGTTCTTGTAAACAGTATTTTTTTTCCTAATTTTATGTGTGCACATTGCGGCTAGCCAATCATGGTGCAGGAAACATCCACAATGTCCTGAAACAACGGCTTGTGTCATTGGCTGCTGAAATCACATGTCCTTCTCCACATAAAGAGCGAACATGTTGTTTTAGCACCATTTTGACACTGTAACAGCACAGAGAGGCTGCTCCTGGTACTGGCACTGTTAGCAGCAAGATTTTAGCTAGTTAGCTAGGCAGTTCTTTATCAGTCAGATAGTTTAGCTAGCTACTGTCCAGTGTAGCTGTGAAATTGACCTTCTAGCATTTTTTTTCCATTATCGAGGTCCACAGACAAAGCCAGCTCCATGCACAAGTATAGTGTTCTAAATCTTTATTTATCACAAGCTAAATGTGAAACAGCCTACTGTATCCCACATTGTCATTCAGTGCTGTGGTGATATGAAACTGTCTGCAGACCTAAACCACATTAAAAAAAATATAATTATTCTATTGCAAAACATTATACAGCCCGCCGTATCCCACTTTGTAGTTTTGTTGGGTTGAAAGTAAGCTGTCTGCAGATCTCATGCACATAACCAAAAAAAAAATTCTGTTGCTAAACGTCAAACAGAAGGGGACCTGACTTTCAAATTGTTTGTATCATCTAGTGTGTTATAGAGGCCTGATCCAGAGGGCCCATAAAATTCTTCTGTTACTAACGTCATACAGTAGGGGACATCTCACTTTCAAATTGTTTGTAGCATTTAGTGTGTTATAGAGGCCTGATCCAGAGACCACCCAAAAATTCTTGTTAATAACGTCATTGAGTAGAGGACATCTGACTTTCAAATTGTTTATAGCATCTAGTGTGTTATAGAGGCCTGATCCAGAGGCCACCAAAAAAAACTTCTGTTTCTAATATTATACAGTAGGGGACATCTCTCTTTCAAATTGCTTGTAGCATATCATCTTTGTCATACAGGCCTCATTCACACTCAAACAATTCTTTCTTCTGTGACTAACGCAATTTGCCACGCCATATTTTACCTTGTAATTTACTGCCACTGAAATTCAGCTATTTGCAGAGCTGTTGCAGAGGTAAAAATCTAATTTTTGTTGCTCCTACCACTCTATCTGAGCAAAATAACTGGCAAAAAGCGAGGCTGTGGTGAAAGGGCAATTAGACTTGGTGTTCAAGGTGTACATGGGGTTGATAGCAATGTTTGTGAAAGCACTAGTGAATAGTGTTGAGCGATACCGTCCGATACTTGAAAGTATCGGTATCGGAAAGTATCGGCCGATACCGGCAAAGTATCGGATCCAATCCGATACCGATACCCGATACCAATACAAGTCAATGGGACTCAAGTATCGGACGGTATTCCTGATGGTTCCCAGGGTCTGAAGGAGAGGAAACTCTCCTTCAGGCCCTGGGATCCATATAAATGTGTAAAAGAAAGAATTAAAATAAAAAATATCGCTATACTCACCTCTCCGACGCAGCCTGGACCTCAGCGAGGGAACCGGCAGCGTTGTTTGTTTAAAATTCGCGCTTTTACTTGGTTACGTGAAGTCCCGGCTTGTGATTGGTCAGGGCGGCCATGTTGCCGGGACGCGGACCAATCACAGCAAGCCGTGACGAAATTACGTCACGGCTTGCTGTGATTGGTCCGCGTCCCGGCAACATGGCCGCCATTAACCAATCACAAGCCGGGACGTCACGGGAGGCTGGACACGCGCCCATTTTAAAAAGCGCGCGTGTCCAGCCTCCAGTGACGTCCCGGCTTATGATTGGTCACGGCGCCATGTTGCCGGGACGCGGACCAATCACAGCAAGCCGTGACGAAATTACATCACGGCTTGCTGTGATTGGTCCGCGTCCCGGCAACATGGCCGCCATTAACCAATCACAAGCCGTGACGTCACGGGAGGCTGGACACGCGCGCTTTTTAAAATGGGCGCGTGTCCAGCCTCCCGTGACGTCCCGGCTTGTGATTGGTTGCGCCGCGGTCAACCAATCACAAGCCGGGAGGCTGGACACGCGCGCATTTTAAAATTTTAAAATGGGCGCGTGTCCAGCCTCCCGGCTTGTGATTGGTTGACCGCGGCGCAACCAATCACAAGCCGGGACGTCACGGGAGGCTAGACACGCGCACTTTTTAAAATGGGCGCGTGTCCAGCCTCCCGGCTTGTGATTGGTTGACCGCGGTGCAACCAATCACAAGCCGGGACGTCACGGGAGGCTGGACACGCGCCCATTTTAAAAAGCGCGCGTGTCCAGCCTCCCGTGACGTCACGGCTTGTGATTGGTTAATGGCGGCCATGTTGCCGGGACGCGGACCAATCACAAAGCCGGGACGTAATTTTAAAATCCTTAAGGACCTGAAATTACGTCACGGCTTGCTGTGATTGGTTGCGTCTCCCATGTGACTGCGACGCAACCAATCACAACGCCGGAGCGTAATTTTAAAATCCTGAAGGACCTGAAATTACGTCACGGCTTGCTGTGATTGGTTGCGTCCCGGTCACATGGGCGGCACGCAACCAATCACAAGCCGGGACTCACGTAAAGGAAAGAAAAGCGCGAATTTTAAACAAAGAACGCTGCCGCTTCCCTCGGTAAGGTGCAGGCTGCGTCGGAGAGGTGAGTATAGCAATATTTTTTATTTTAATTCTCTCTTTTACACATTTTTACATTAATGTTGTTTCGATACCGATACCCGATATCACAAAAATATCGGATCTCGGTATCGGAATTCCGATACAGCAAGTATCGGCCGATACCCGATACTTGCAGTATCGGAATGCTCAACACTACTAGTGAACCAACAACATCACGTCCTATGCAAAGACAATTGATGTCTGTTACTGGACAAGCTACTCCACTCCCTTTCTTTGGCAGATGCACAGAGGTACGCCTTGTTGATGAGGTCCAGAAAGAGCATGTGCTTGAGTAGATGGCAAGCGCACCTTCAAGTGGCCTCTCCTCCTCTTCCTCCACCTCAACATCAAACCCAGCACAGTCCACAGAGATGGCACCCAAATTACTCTTGCTTCCCCCCGCGTCCCAACTCTCCAACCATACAACTGATTGTACAGAACCACAGATGGGTGAGTCTGAAGAGCTGTTCACACATTCTATGCCATGGTCATCAGAAGTGTACTCAAAAGCTTCACAAACAAGAAGAGGAAATCTGCATTGATGCACAAATTTTTTTTAGCTTGGATCCGGGACAGGACAAAGTAGGTTCCGAGCAGCATTCTGTCCCTCGTCATCAGATGTTAACCCCTCAGGGGGAGGTGATCCTGATGAGACTCAGATATCTGAGGCTCACACGGACTGTACTGTGCTGTCAGGGCAGGAAGAGGAGGAGGGTGACTCCAAGGGCAACGAATGTCATAACACAGAGGATAATGATAATGATGATGAGGTGTTAGATCCCAATTGGTGTGAACATAGAGGCTTAGCAGGTCATCTGAGGAGGAAGAAAAGGAGGCTACATTGCACCATACGTCGCAGACAAGTTGTGATGCAGCCACGATGAGCAATGCATCCTCAGCCACAACTGTGACTGTGACAAGCAGAGTCTGTGGATCTGCAGCTCAAAGGGGTGGCAAGAGTGTGGGTGGCCCAGCCTGGGCATTTTTTGACACGGCAAAGGATGAGCCAAGTCAGGTAATCTGCCAAATTTGCAAAAAATACTGAGTAGAGGTAAAAAGTGCAATAATTTGACTACTAAATGTATGACCCTTCACATGCGCAATCAACATGCATTACTCTGGGAATCCCACTGCGCTAAAATGCAGACCAGAGGACCTCAACAACCATCAGCTGCCCCATTAATTGCATCTGCTGCTTCTTCCTCCTTCCTCTGTTACCGTCCAACTATTGAGACGCAGGTCTTCGACCGGAGAACCTTGAGTTCTTTACCCGCTCCAGTCACGCTGACTGAGAGCCAGTCGTCAGCTATAACGGAAGCGGACATGCCTGCTGTTTTGATCAATCTCAGAGAATGAGCACACCACAACTTTCTCAATCCACAGTAACACCGTTCACCATACTCTGCCCTCTCTCAGCACTGCAGCAAGCCCACGGTACCGCAGTTGTGGTCACATAAAAGAATGTTTCCTCCTACGTATGACAAAGCTAAGAGGTCGACCTCCTCCATCTCCAATCTGTTGGCCACGGAAATGCCATTACTGTTCTAAGAAAGCTTTGCCTGCGCTACAACAGCATGTCGCAGACATCACCCTTTCCTTGACTAAATCTATGTCTGCCAGGGTGCATTTCACCACAGCCACTAGGACGAGTAAGCCTGGCCAAGGGCATATCTTGCTGACTGGGCATGGGGTGACTCTTGTGGCTGTGGGGGCAGGCACTGCTCCACAAGTCTTGGAATCCCCCAAGGCTTGCAGGACAAACTACCACATTTAACACTTCCTCCACTGCTTCTTCCTCCTTCTCTATGTCCTCTAGGGCCTCCACCTGCACCCTGAACCTCTGCCTTAACGAGACATGCATTCCAACAGTGCAGAGCAAATTTCCACTTCTGGATTGCGCAGCCAGGGCTCACCGCAATCAGGCAGTGTTAAAATTGATATGCCTTGGAGCTCGCAGTCATACAGCTGAAGAGTTGTAGACAGCTCTCCAGGCTTAGTTTGATCAATTGCTATCTCCGCTGAACCTGTATACAGGGAATACTGTGTCCGCTAATGGTGCGAACCTGGTGGTGGCCCTACAGTGAGGCAAGCTCACACACGTGCCTTGCATGGCTCACATCCTCAACCTGGTGGTACAGCATTTTCTCTGCCACCATCCTGGCCTGGGTGAACTGCTCCAGAAAGCACATAAGCTGTGTGCTCATTTCCAACATAAGCTGTGTGTTCATTTCAGGTCATCGACTTGCATCGATACAGAGGTCTTTGTCCATGCCAGTTAACAGGTTGATATGTGATGTGCCGACATGGTGGAATTCCACTCTGCACATGTTGCAGTGATTGTGGCAGCAGCAACGAACCCTGAAACAGTATGTCATGTCGTAGAGCCTGGGCCAATGCAGTACGGACATGGGGCATATCACGTTTATAGAGTGGGCACAGATTAAGGACATCTGAACCTTTCTGCACAGTGTCAAAATGGCTGCTAAGAAGGTTAGCGCTGACTACACTGTCATCAGCATCACTATTCCGGTCATCTGTATGCTGGAGTAGACTTTGAATAGCCTGCGTGAGGAGATGGTGGTCCCAGAAGAAGAGGAGGAAGCAGAGGAGGATGTGAAAAAAATAACATTGTCTCTATGTTCCAGACTGTCGTCATACAGGTGGGTGCCAAGGGAGGGTGGATCACTGTGATCGATGGGGGCTGATGATAAGAGACAAACTGTAGGTGAAAATGCAAGATCCGAGGAACAAATGGAGGAGAATGAGGTGATGGGCGAGCAACTGTCAGGAGATGAAGAGGATAATCCCCTCTCTGTTGCTCATGGTTAGCGGGAGGGGATGGAGGAAACAAGCATCAGTGTTACCCAGCCACCAACACAGCATGGGCTTGGACTTCGTGGTAGAGCCTGACATATAAGTGCCTTCTTGTTGCGCTCTCTGCAACATGATCCCCATATAGTTATGATCAGAAATAGTGCTGACTACTGGGTTGCCACTCTGCTAACAAATTTTGCCAGATGCTTCTCGCCCTGGCAAGGGACCCACGAATGCTGGAGTATCGAAACACGCTTTTACACAACTTTAAGAGAGCTTTTCTCCAAGACAGCAGTGAAGCACACTGTTCGCATAGCAGCTCTATACTTCCAACCTCTGCCAATAATTTTTGGAAATGTGAACACTCCTGGTTGGGTGTCCATCTGCTAGGTTGGGTGTAGTGGAATACCTGTTGGTCCATATTATACTATCTATACTGTGGTGAAATTGATGCCACTTTGTTGGTGTCTGCCACTAATTTTTGCAAATGTGTAGACTCTTAGTTGGGTCTCCTTCATGCGTCTTTCCTTTAGCAGTAGGCCTCTGAGACCATCAGGACTCCACTTCCTTGGAGTCAACTGCCCGTATTACTATCCTTAGATTATTATGACAATAGTTGCCTACGAAATTCATATGATATTTGTGCCACCTGAGTGTGGCTGAGCATGAGAGCAGGTTGAGCTGTTGTATTTGGTATCAGGGCTCCCAGCACAGGAGGCCTACATCAACCAATCCCTCACCCATCAGGTCTTACTGCCATTTTCCTGGAGTCTGCCCCTAATTTGATGTGTTTTGGCAACTTTTGTGAATGTTTGAAGGTGTTGTGTATGCGTTTGCTTTTGCTGCACATTGACTCCAATGGCGTTCAGATATGTTCGGTGAATATTCGATGAATAAATCAGCAAATATTGCAAAATCATCGATCGTAATCCGAACTGAACATTGAAATATTCGCTCATCTCCATTCTTATTGAAAAATGAACATGCCTGTGACAGTCTGAATTCTTGCTGGTTGGTAGGTGATCAAAAACTTATTTCATGCAATAAAATGCAATTTAATCATTTAAAAATCATACAATGTGGTTTTTGTTTTTTATTTCTACATTCTGTCACTTACGATAAAAATTACAGAATTCTCTATACTTTGTAGGTGGAAAAACTTGCAATATCGGTAGTGTAACAAACATTTATTTTCCCCACTGTATATATTATATGAAATGAGATTTCTGTTACACACATTTATGATCCATCCTTAGGATAGGTCCCCAATATTAGATCTTGAGGTGCCAACACTCTTCACTACCATTAGTTATCTGGTAGCAGCTCCAGCAGTTGAGTGTAACCAGTATGGCTGAGTAAAACATCATTGCTCTGTCACACAATTTAATTAGTGCTGATAGGTACTGCAAGTCATCTCTTTTATTTGATTAGGAGCTGATCTGCAATACCCAAGAGTTGCTACAACTGAAGTACTGCTGCAGTACCCGAGAGCTGCTCTGTCACACTGCTTAACCCCTTTACCCCCAAGGGTCGTTTGCACGTTAATGACCCGGCCAATTTTTACAATTCTGACCACTGTCCCTTTATGAGGTTATAACTCTGGAACGCTTCAACGGATCCCAGAGATTTTGACATTGTTTTCTCGTGACATATTGTACTTCATGTTAGTGGTAAAATTTATTTGATATTACCTGTGTTTATTTGTGAAAAAGACGGGAAATTTGGCAAAAATTTTGAAAATTTTGAAATTTTTAAACTTTGAATTTTTAATGCCCTTAAATCACAGAGATATGTCACACAAAATACTTAATAAGTAACATTTCCCACATGTCTACTTTACATCAGCATAATTTTGGAACAAACATTTTTTTGTTACGGAGTTATGAGAGTTAAAATTTGACCAGCAATTTCTCATTTTTACAACACCATTTTTGTTTAAGGACTACATCACATTTGAAGTCACTTTCAGGGGTCTATATGATGGAAAATACCCAAGTGTGACACGATTATAAAAATTGCTTCCCCTCAAGGTGCTCAAAACCACATTCAAGAAGTTTATTAACCCTTCAGGTGTTTCACATAAATTTTTGGAATGTTTAAAAAAAAATGAACATTTAACTTTTTATCACAGAAAATTTAATTTAGCTCAAATTTGTTTTATTTTACAAAAAGTAATAGGAGAAATTGGACCACAAAAGTTGTTGTATAATTTATTCTGAGTATGCTGATACCCCACATGTGAGGGTAAACCACTGTTTGGGCGCATGGCGGAGCTCAGAAGGGAAGGAGCGCCGTTTGACTTTCCAAAGCAAAATTGACTGGAATTGAGATGGGACACCATGTCGCGTTTGGAGAGCCCGTGATGTGCCTAAACATTGAAATCCCCAACAAGTGACACCATTTTGGAAAGTAGACCCCCTGAGGTACTTATCTAGATGTGTGGTGAGCACTTTGACCCACCAAGTGCTTCATAGAAGTTGATGATGTAGAGCTGTAAAAATAAAAACTCATATTTTTTCACAAAAATGATTTTTTGCCCCAATTTTTTATTTTCCCAAGGGTAATAGAAGAAATTGGACCACAAAAGTTGTTGCGCAATTTGTCCTGAGTACGCTGATACCCCATATGTGGGGGTAAACCACTGTTTGGGCACATGGCAGAGCTCGGAAGGGAAGGAGCGCCGTTTGACTTTCCAATGCAAAATTGACTGGAATTGAGATGGGACGCCATGTCGCATTTGGAGAGCCCCTGATGTGCCTATACATTGAAACCCCCCACAAGTGACACCATTTTGGAAAGTACACCCCCTAAGGAACATAACTAGATGTGTGGTGAGCACTTTGAACCCCCTAGTGTTTCACTACAGTTTATAACGCAGAGCAGTGAAAATAAAAAAATCTTTAGCCCCCAGTTTTGTTTTTTTCCCAAGGGTAACAGGAGAAATTGGACCCCACAAGTTGTTGTCCAATTTGTCCTGAGTACGCTAATACCCCATATGTGGGAGAAAACTACTGTTTGGGTGCAGGGCAGAGCTTGGAAGGGAAGGAGCGCCGTTTGGAATGCAGACTTAGATGGAATGGTCTGCAGGCGTCTCATTGCGTTTTCAGAGCCCCTGATTTACCTAAACAGTAGAAATTCCCCACAAGTGACACCATATTGGAAACTAGACCCCCAAAGGAACTTATCTAGATGTGTTGTGAGAACTTTGAACCCCCAAGTGTTTCACTGCAGTTTATACCGCAGAGCCATGAAAATAAAATTATTTTTTTTTTCCACAAAAATCATTTTTATCCCCCCAAATTTTTATTTTCCCGAGGGTAACCAGAGAAATTGGACCCCAAAGCTTGTTGCCAAATTTGTCCGGAGTACACTGATACCCCATATGTTGGGATAAACCCCTGTTTTGGCACATGGGAGAGCTCAGAAGGGAAGGAGCACTGTTTTACTGTTTCAACGCAGAATTGGCTGGAATTGAGTTCGGACGCCATGTCACGTTTGGAGAGCCCCTGATGTGCCTAAACAGTGGAAACCCCCAATTCTAACTGAAACCCTAACCCAAACACACCCCTAACCCTAATCCCAACCCTAACCATAACCCTAACCACACCCCTAACCCAAACATGCCCTTAACACTATTCCCAACCACATCCCTAACCCCAACACACCCCTAATCCCAACCCTAACCACACCTCTAACTCCAACACACCCCTAACCCTAATCCCAACCATAACCCTAACCACACCCCTAACTCTGACACACCCCTAACCATAATCCCAACCGTAATTGTAATCCAAACCCTAACCCTAACTTTAGCCCAAACCCTAACCCTTACTTTAGCCCCAACCCTAACCCTAACTGTAGCCCCAACCCTAACCCTAACTTTAGCGCTGACACTAACTTTAGCCCCAACCCTAACCCTATCTTTAGCCCCAACCCTATCTTTAGCCCCAACCCTAACCCTAACTTTAGCCCCAACCTTAACTCTAACTTTAGCCCCAACCATAACCCTAACTATAGCCCTAACCCTATCTATAGCCCCAACCCTAGCCCTAACTGTTCCCCCAACCCTAACCCTAACTGTAGCCCCAACCATAGCCCTAACTGTAGCCCCAACCCTAACTGTAGCCCCAACCCTAACCCTAACTTTAGCCCCAACCTTAACCCTAACTTTAGCCCCAACCATAACCCTAACTATAGCCCTAACCCTATCTATAGCCCCAACCCTAGCCCTAACCGTTCCCCCAACCCTAACCCTAACTGTAGCCCCAACCATAACCCTAACTGTAGCCCCAACCCTAACTGTAGCCCCAACCCTAACCCTAACTTTAGCCTCAACCCTAACCCTAACTTTAGCCCCAACCCTAACCCTAACTTTAGCCCCAGCCCTAACCCTAACTTTAGTCCCAACCCTAACCCTAACCCTAGCCCTAACCCTAGCCCTAAATCTAACCCTAATGGGAAAATGGAAATAAATACATTTTTTATTGCAAAAAATAGTTTTTGCATCTGCACATTTTGAAAGTTCTAATTTTTCCATATTTTGGTCCACAGAGTCATGTGAGGTCTTGCTTTTTGCGGGATGAGTTGACGTTTTTATTGGTACCATTTTCGGAAATGTGACTTTTTATCGCTTTTTATTCCAATTTTTGTGAGGCAGAATGAACAAAAAACAGCAATTCGTGAATTTCTTTTGGGGGGGCGTTTATACCGTCCAACGTTTGATAAAATTGATAAAGCAGTTTTATTCTTCAGGTCAGAACTAGGGTTGAGCGAAACGGATCGGACAAATTAAAAAATCACCGAGTTTTGGCAAAGTCGGGTTTCATGAAACCCGACCCGATCCTAGTGTGGGATCGGCCATGAGGTCGGCGATCTGCGTGCAAAAGTCGCGTTTCATATGACGCTTTCAGTGCCATTTTTCAGCCAATGAAGGAGGACGCAGAGTGTGGGCAGCGTGATGACATAGGTCTTGATCCCTATAATAGAAAAAAGAAGGGGCTGACAGCACTCACTCAAGGGGGCGCCCATTCCACATCCAGGGAACCATCCTGGAAAAAGACCAGATTCTGGTCGAAACGTTGCTGATTCATGGTGAAATAAACTACCTTTTTGATATCATTACACCCGGCTGGAGCGCTGTTCATCTACTTTGGGATAGGTCTCGGTCCCCACCATCTTAGAGAAGGGCATGACAGTGATTGGCTTGCTTTCTGCGGCGTCACAGGGGCTATAAAGGGGCATGAACGCTGACCGCCATCTTACTTCTGCCGATCTTAGCATAGGGAGAGGTTGACGCAGCTTCATCAGAAGGGATATAGTTAGGGAGGGAAGATTAACTCCCAAACCGCTTGTGCTGTAGCGATTTCCACTGTACAACACCACCTTTTTTTTGCAGGGACAGTGGAGGCTATATTTTTGTGCATCAGCTCTGTAGCTTATTAGGCTGCCTTATAAGGCTCCCTGATAGCTGCATTGCTGTTTGCACCGCTGCTGTGCAAACCAACTGCTTTTTTTAAAGCAAAAATCCTGTTGCTCCTTTCTGCACAGTTATCTTGTTTATTTGTCCACACCTTTGTGTGCAGCAGTCCTTTTTATTGCTGCCATACTTGTCCTGAGATCATTGTAGAGAGATTAAAATTGCATTAGAGTCTATTTTTTCATATACAGTGGGGCAAAAAAGTATTTAGTCAGTCAGCAATAGTGCAAGTTCCACCACTTAAAAAGATGAGAGGCGTCTGTAATTTACATCATAGGTAGACCTCAACTATGGGAGACAAACTGAGAAAAAAAAATCCAGAAAATCACATTGTCTGTTTTTTTATCATTTTATTTGCATATTATGGTGGAAAATAAGTATTTGGTCAGAAACAAACAATCAAGATTTCTGGCTCTCACAGACCTGTAACTTCTTCTTTAAGAGTCTCCTCTTTCCTCCACTCATTACCTGTAGTAATGGCACCTGTTTAAACTTGTTATCAGTATAAAAAGACACCTGTGCACACCCTCAAACAGTCTGACTCCAAACTCCACTATGGTGAAGACCAAAGAGCTGTCAAAGGACACCAGAAACAAAATTGTAGCCCTGCACCAGGCTGGGAAGACTGAATCTGCAATAGCCAACCAGCTTGGAGTGAAGAAATCAACAGTGGGAGCAATAATTAGAAAATGGAAGACATTCAAGACCACTGATAATCTCCCTCGATCTGGGGCTCCACGCAAAATCACACCCCGTGGGGTCAGAATGATCACAAGAACGGTGAGCAAAAATCCCAGAACCACGCGGGGGGACCTAGTGAATGAACTGCAGAGAGCTGGGACCAATGTAACATAGCCTACCATAAGTAACACACTACGCCACCATGGACTCAGATCCTGCAGTGCCAGACGTGTCCCGCTGCTTAAGCCAGTACATGTCCGGGCCCATCTGAAGTTTGCTAGAGAGCATTTGGATGATCCAGAGGAGTTTTTGGAGAATGTCCTATGGTCTGATGAAACCAAACTGGAACTGTTTGGTAGAAACACAACTTGTCGTGTTTGGAGGAAAAAGAATACTGAGTTGCATCCATCAAACACCATATCTACTGTAAAGCATGGTGGTGGAAACATCATGCTTTGGGGCTGTTTCTCTGCAAAGGGGCCAGGACGACTGATACGGGTACATGAAAGAATGAATGGGGCCATGTATCGTGAGATTTTGAGTGCAAACCTCCTTCCATCAGCAAGGGCATTGAAGATGAAACGTGGCTGGGTCTTTCAACATGACAATGATCCAAAGCACACCGCCAGGGCAACGAAGGAGTGGCTTCGTAAGAAGCATTTCAAGGTCCTGGAGTGGCCTAGCCAGTCTCCAGATCTCAACCCTATAGAAAACCTTTGGAGGGAGTTGAAAGTCCGTGTTGCCAAGCGAAAAGCCAAAAACATCACTGCTCTAGAGGAGATCTGCATGGATGAATGGGCCAACATACCAACAACAGTGTGTGGCAACCTTGTGAAGACTTACAGAAAACGTTTGACCTCTGTCATTGCCAACAAAGGATATATTACAAAGTATTGAGATTAAATTTTGTTTCTGACCAAATACTTATTTTCCACCATAATATGCAAATAAAATGATAAAAAAACAGACAATGTGATTTTCTGGATTTTTTTTTCTCAGTTTGTCTCCCATAGGTGAGGTCTACCTATGATGTAAATTACAGACGCCTCTCATCTTTTTAAGTGGTGGAACTTGCACTATTGCTGACTGACTAAATACTTTTTTGCCCCACTGTATCTTCCAGACACTTTCTGCCACGTACATTGTGTTGTTTTATACACTTGGCCTGAGTTTTTGTTCAGTCTACCAAAAAAAAAAGTGAGATTCAAATTCTCACAAAGTGGATATTCTTCAGTCCTGTTAGTTTGTCGTATATCAGCCAGCCACTTTCTGCCACGTACATTGTGTTGTGTTATACACTGGGCCTGAGTTTTGGTTCAGTCTACCAAAAAAAAAGTGAGATTCAAATTCTCACAAAGTGGATATTCTTCAGTGCTGTTAGTTTGTCGTATATCAGCCAGCCACTTACATTGTGTTGTTTTATGCACAGGGCCTACGTTTTGGTTCAGTCTCCCCCCCAAAAAAGAGATTTAAATGCTCAACAAGCTTATATACACCTTCTACCTTGTTTTACAGTACCATATAATGGTAGTTATTTTGGTTAGATTTTCCAAAAAATGAGGAAGTCTGGTGGAAGAGTCCGTGGGCGGTGGTTGCCAGCTGGTACTGATGGTGGTGGTGGTGGTGCATCTGGTGGGAGTGGCAAGAGCACAATAGCACCTAAGGCTGGAGGTGTTGAGCCAGCGTCATCGTCTGGCTACACAAGGCCTCGAAGGCTCCCTTATCTGGGAGTAGGAAAACTGCTTTTAACCCCTTCCCGACATTTGACGTACTATCCCGTCGAGGTGGGGTGGGCCCGTATGACCGCCGACGGGATAGTACGTCATAGCCGATCGGCCGCGCTCACGGGGGGAGCGCGGCCGATCGCGGCCGGGTGTCGGCTGCATATCGCAGCTGACATCCGGCACTATGTGCCAGGAGCGGTCACGGACCGCCCCCGGCACATTAACCCCCGGCACACCGCGATCAAACATGATCGCGATGTGCCGGCGATGCAGGGAAGCATCGCGCAGGGAGAGGGCTCCCTGCGGGCTTCCCTGAGCCCCCCGCAGCAACGCGATGTGATCGCGTTGCTGCGAGGGTCTTACCTCCCTCCCTGCCTGCTCCAGACCCGGATCCAAGATGGCCGCGGATCCGGGTCCTGCAGGGAGGGAGGTGGCTTCACAGACGCCTGCTCAGAGCAGGCACTGTGAAGCAGCCTGCACTTCTCGCAGATCGGTGATCTGTCAGAGTGCTATGCAAACTGACAGATCACCGATCTGTATTGTCCCCCCCTGGGGCAAAGTAAAAAAGTAAAAAAAAAAATTTCCAAATGTGTAAAAAAAAATAAAAAAAAATATTCCAAAATAATGAAAAAAAAAAAAAAATATTATTCCCATAAATACATTTCTTTATCTAAATTAAAAAAAAAAAACAATAAAAGTACACATATTTAGTATCGCCACGTCCGTAACGACCCAACCTATAAAACTGCCACACTAGTTAACCCCTTCAGTAAACACCGTAAGAAAAAAAAAAAAAAAACGAGGCAAAAAACAACGCTTTATTACCATACCGCCGAACAAAAAGTGGAATAACACGCGATCAAAAAGACTGATATAAATATCCATGGTACCGCTGAAAACGTCATCTTGTCCCGCAAAAAACAAGCCGCCATACAGCATCATCAGCAAAAAAATAAAAAAGTTATAGTCCTGAGAATAAAGCGATACCAAAATAATTATTTTTTCTATAAAATAGTTTTTATCGTATAAAAGCGCCAAAACATAAAAAAATGATATAAATGAGATATCGCTGTAATCGTACTGACCCGACGAATAAAACTGCTTTATCAATTTTACCAAACCCGGAACGGTATAAACGCCTCTCCCAAAAGAAATTCATGAATAGCAGGTTTTTGGTCATTCTGCCTCACAAAAATCGGAATAAAAAGCGATCAAAAACGGTCACGTGTCCGAAAATGTTACCAATAAAAACGTCAACTCGTCCCGCAAAAAACAAGACCTCACATGACTCTGTGGAGCAAATGTGGAAAAATTATAGGTCTCAAAATGTGGAGACGCAAAAACTTTTTTGCTATAAAAAGCGTCGCTGGTTTCACACTTCCGTTTTTGTCTGCAGCGTTTTTTGCACAAAAAAAGCATGCGTTTTTTCCCTATATTTAACATTGAAAACGCATGCGGTTTTTTTGTACGCGTTTGGTCGCGTTTTCAAACGCATGCGGTTTTTTTCTGCATGCGTTCATTTTCAGAAATACAACCTGCAGTATTTTCTTGCGTTTTTAAGCACATGCGTTTGTTTGCGTTAAAAACGCATGCATTTTTATCGAAAAAAACAGAAAACACACTGAAAAGCCACCCACCACCATCAAGGTGATAAAGGGATCCAAACCCTAACCCTAACTCTACCCCTAACCTCACCCCTAACCGTTTAATGAACATTTTCTGACAGTCATAGTGCCACGTATTTCAGTGCCACGTATTTCAGTGCCACGTATTTCAGTGCCACGTATTTCAGTGCCATGTATTTCAGTGCCACGTATCACGTATTTCAGTGGCACGTGTTTCAGTGCCACGTATTTCAGTGCCACGTATCACGTATTTCAGTGCCACATATTTTAGTACCACGTATTTCAGTTGCACGTATTTCAGTGCCACGTATTTCAGTGCCACGTATTTCAGTGCCACGTATCACGTATTTCAGTGCCACGTGTTTCAGTGCCACGTATTTAAGTGCCACGTATCACATATTTCAGTGCCACGTATTTCAGTGCCACGTATTTCAGTGCCACGTATTTCAGTGCCACGTATTTAAGTGCCACATATCACATATTTCAGTGCCACTTATTTAAGTGCCACGTATTTCAGTGCCACGTATTTCAGTGCCACGTATTTCAGTGCCACGTATTTCAGTGCCACGTGTTTCAGTGCCACGTATTTAAGTGCCACGTATCACGTATTTCAGTGCCACGTATTTCAGTGCCACGTATTTCAGTGCCACGTATTTCAGTGCCACGTATTTCAGTCACGTTTAGGGTTAGGGTTAGGGGTAGGGTTAGGGTTAGGGCTAGGGTTGGAGGTAAAGTTAGGGTTGGGGCTAAAGTTAGGGTTGGGGCTAAAGTTAGGGTTAGGGTTTGGATTACATTTACGTTTGGATTAGGGTTGGGATTAGAATTATGGGTGTGTCAGGGCTAGGGGTGTGGTTAGGGTTACCGTTGGGATTAGGGTTAGGGGTGTGTTTGGGTTAGGGTTTCAGGTAGAATTGGGGGGTTTCCACTGTCCAGGCACATCAGGGGCTCTCCAAGCGCGACATGGCGTCCAATCTCAATTCCAGCCAATTCTGCGTTGAAAAAGTAAAACAGTGCTCCTTCCCTTCCGAGCTCTCCCGTGCGCCCAAAAAGGGGTTTACCCCAACATATGTGTTATCAGCGTACTCGGGACAAATTGAACAACAACTTCTGGGGTCCAAGTTCTCTTGTTATCCTTAGGAAAATAAAAATTTGGGGGGCTAAAAATCATTTTTGTGGGAAAAAAAAGATGTTTTATTTTCACGGCTCTGCATTATAAACTGTAGTGAAACACTTGGGGGTTCAAAGTTCTCACAACACATCTAGATAAGTTCCTTGGGAGGTCTAGTTTCCAATATGGGGTCACTTGTGGGGGGTTTGTACTGTTTGGGTACATCAGGGGCTCTGCAAATGCAACGTGACGCCTGCAGACCAATCCATTTAAGGCTGCATTCCAAATGGCGCTCCTTCCCTTCCGAGCTCTGTCATGCGCCCAAACAGTGGTTCCCCCCGACATATGGGGTATCAGCGTACTCAGGACAAATTGGACAACAACTTTTGGGGTCTAATTTATCCTGTTACCCTTGTGAAAATACAAAACTGGGGGCTAAAAAATCATTTTTGTGAAAAAAAAAAAAGAATTTTTATTTTCACGGCTTTGCGCTATAAACTTTAGTGAAACACTTGGGGGTTCAAAGTTCTCAAAACACATCTAGATAAGTTCCTTGGGAGGTCTAGATTCCAATATGGGGTCACTTGTGGGGGGTTTGTACTGTTTGGGTACATCAGGGGCTCTGCAAATGCAACGTGACGGCTGCTGACCAATCCATTTAAGTCTGCATTCCAAATGGCGCTCCTTCCCTTCCGAGCTCTGTCATGCGCCCAAACAGTGGTTCCCCCCCACATATGGGGTATCAGCGTACTCAGGACAAATTGGAAAACAAATTTTGGGGTCCAATTTATTCTGTTACCCTTGTAAAAATACAAAGCTGGGGGCTAAAAAATCATTTTTGAGAAAAAAAAAAAAATTATTTTCACGGCTCTGCGTTATAATCTGTAGTGAAACACTTGGGGGTTCAAAGCTCTCAAAACACATCTAGATAAGTTCCTTAGGGGGTCTACTTTCCAAAATGGTGTCACTTGTAGGGAGTTTCAATGTTTAGGCACATCAGGGGCTCTCCAAACGCAACATGGCGTCCCATCTCAATTCCAGTCAATTTTGCATTGAAAAGTCAAATGGCGCTCCTTCCCTTCCAAGCTCTGCCATGCGCCCAAACAATGGTTTACACCCACATATGGGGTATCAGCGTACTCAGGACAAATTGCACAACATTTTTTGGGGTCCAATTTCTTCTCTTACCCTTGGGAAAATAAAAAATTGGGGGCAAAAAGATCATTTTTGTGAAAAAAATATGATTTTTTTATTTTTACGGCTCTGCATTATAAACTTCTGTGAAGCACTTGGTGGGTCAAAGTGCTCACCACACATCTAGATAAGTTCCTTAGGGGGTCTACTTTCCAAAATGGTGTCACTTGTAGGGAGTTTCAATGTTTAGGCACATCAGGGGCTCTCCAAACGCAACATGGCGTCCCATCTCAATTCCAGTCAATTTTGCATTGAAAAGTCAAATGGCGCTCCTTCCCTTCCAAGCTCTGCCATGCGCCCAAACAATGGTTTACACCCACATATGGGGTATCAGCGTACTCAGGACAAATTGCACAACATTTTTTGGGGTCCAATTTCTTCTCTTACCCTTGGGAAAATAAAAAATTGGGGGCGAAAAGATCATTTTTGTGAAAAAATATGATTTTTTATTTTTACGGCTCTGCATTATAAACTTCTGTGAAGCACTTGGTGGGTCAAAGTGCTCACCACACATCTAGATAAGTTCCTTAGGGGGTCTACTTTCCAAAATGGTGTCACTTGTAGGGAGTTTCAATGTTTAGGCACATCAGGGGCTCTCCAAACGCAACATGGCGTCCCATCTCAATTCCAGTCAATTTTGCATTGAAAAGTCAAATGGCGCTCCTTCCCTTCCAAGCTCTGCCATGCGCCCAAACAATGGTTTACACCCACATATGGGGTATCAGCGTACTCAGGACAAATTGCACAACATTTTTTGGGGTCCAATTTCTTCTCTTACCCTTGGGAAAATAAAAAATTGGGGGCGAAAAGATCATTTTTGTGAAAAAATATGATTTTTTATTTTTACGGCTCTGCATTATAAACTTCTGTGAAGCACTTGGTGGGTCAAAGTGCTCACCACACATCTAGATAAGTTCCTTAGGGGGTCTACTTTCCAAAATGGTGTCACTTGTAGGGAGTTTCAATGTTTAGGCACATCAGGGGCTCTCCAAACGCAACATGGCGTCCCATCTCAATTCCAGTCAATTTTGCATTGAAAAGTCAAATGGCGCTCCTTCCCTTCCAAGCTCTGCCATGCGCCTAAACAATGGTTTACACCCACATATGGGGTATCATCGTACTCAGGACAAATTGTACAACAACTTTGGGGGTCCATTTTCTCCTGTTACCCTTGGTAAAATAAAACAAATTGGAGCTGAAATAAATTTTGTGTGAAAAAAAGTTAAATGTTCATTTTTATTTAAACATTCCAAAAATTCCTGTGAAGCACCTGAAGGGTTAATAAACTTCTTGAATGTGGTTTTGAGCCCCTTGAGGGGTGCAGTTTTTAGAATGGTGTCACACTTGAGTATTTTCTATCATATAGACCCCTCAAAATGACTTCAAATGAGATGTGGTCCCTAAAAAAAAATGGTGTTGTAAAAATGAGAAATTGCTGGTCAACTTTTAACCCTTATAACTCCGTCACAAAAAAAAATTTTGGTTCCAAAATTGTACTGATGTAAAGTAGACATGTGGGAAATGTTACTTATTAAGTATTTTGCATGACATATGTCTGTGATTTAAGGGCACAAAAATTCAAAGTTGGAAAATTGCAAAATTTTCAAAATTTTCGCCAAATTTCCATTTTTTTCACAAATAAACGCAAGTTATATCGAATACATTTTACCTTTAACATGAAGTACAATATGTCACGAGAAAACAATGTCAGAATCGCCAAGATCCGTCAAAGCGTTCCAGAGTTATAGCCTCATAAAGGGACAGTGGTCAGAATTGTAAAAATTGGCCCGGTCATTAACGTGCAAACCACCCTTGGGGGTGAAGGGGTTAAAGCCAGAGCAGCAGGAAAAAGTTTTGGCTTTCCTTGCTGACTCAGCCTCTAGCTCTTTCGCATCCTCTTCAGAAAGTTCAAAATATAAAAGCAGCGAGTCGTCAGTGGATGCTCCCGATCAGGAACAAGACGTTTCCTTGTGTCCTTCACCCAAACCAAAAGTGAAGGATGCGTCAGGCGACACTACTGGTTACTCCATGGAGCTCTTTACACATACCGTGCCTGGGTTAGAAAGGGAAATTGTTAACGGCCCATTACAAGATGAATCGGACATGGAGTGCACTGATGCACAGCCACAGCTAGATTATTATGCTGTTCCATTGACTCAGATCACTACATTGCCCTCGCAGTGTACTGAGCCAGAATCTGACCCTGATGAGACTATGGTGCCCCATCCCGGACGCTATAGCACCTTGCACGGTGACACAGAGGAAGGTGCACATGACATTGAAGAGGTGATAGATGACCCAGTTGTTGACCCAGATTGGCAGCCATTGGGGGAAGAGGGTGCCGCTGCCAGTAGCTCAGAAGCGGAGGAGGATGATCCGCAGCAGCCATTTACATCGCAACAGCTGTCATCTGGCAGGCCCATATCAGGCCAAAAATGTGTGTCAAAAAGAAAAACAGTTTTAGGACAGCGTGGCCATCCGGTGAAAGTAGCACAGCGTGCAATGCCTGAAAAGGTATTCCATAGTAGGAAGAGTGCAGTGTGGCAATTTTTTAACCAAGATCCGAATGATCAGTCAAAAGTTATCTCTAAGAAATGCTCAAAGACCTTTAGCAGAGGGAAGAATCTTCAAAATTTAAATACAACGTGCATGCTTAGACATTTAACCAGCATGCACTTGCAAGCCTGGACTAACTACCAAACGTCACGTACCGTTGGTGCACCTGCTCAGAATGAAGGTAGTCAGCAACGCTACATTGTTTCCCTCACTGTAAGCCCACCAGTTAGGACACCACCAGCAGCAAATGTGGAGGTATCGTCGCAAGGCCAAAGCAGTCAGGGAATCACAAGGTTATTGGTAGGAAACACTGTATGTAGGCCAACATCAAGAATACCATCACCAACCCTCTCTCAATCCACCATGTCCACCACCAACACCGCTAGTTCCACCATATGCAGCTCTCCAGTCCAGCTCACCCTACAAGAGACTCTCATTAGGAAAAGAAAGTACTCATCCTCTCATCCACGTACACAGGGTTTGAACGCCCACATTGGTATACTAATCTGCTGCTAGTGTGCTATCAGAAAGAGTCTTCAGTGCTGCTGGTTCAATACTGACCAAAAAAAGGACACGTCTGGCTACCCAAAATGTTGATGATCTAACCTTCATTAAAATGAACCAATCATGGATTTCAAATTATTTTGCTCCACCTTCCCCTGCTGAAAAGTAGCTTGCCTGAAAAATGTCTTGCTTTTGGCCTCCTCTTACTGACTTCTCCAATTCCTCCATTTGCAGCTGTTGAATGTCCACCATAGGCCATTTTTATACCTCCCTAAATGGGCTGACTACCCCCACAGGGCCGTGCTCACCACCTGGCGCAAGCACCCGTGCGAGTGCCGTTTGCATGGACAGGTGGGTGGGCCCACTCTTGGGCGACGGCACTGGCACAGGGTCCCTCATAGTACAATGAAGTGTCTCTGACGGTGGTGGTGCACAACCAACGTCAGACACACCGTCGTAATATGAGGGGCCCTGTGCCAGTACCGCTGCCCACGAGAGAGTGTTCCCCCCAGCTCGAACAGTGCTCTACCACTTGCAATACTTACCTCTCCCTGCTCCACCACTGTGTAGTCTGTGCTGTTAAATCCTTCAATGGCACTGCCAATACAAATTTGTTGAAATGATAGATGATAGTTAAAATATACAGGGGCCCTGGCCTCCATTTAGACCAGTTAATACTTTGCGCCTACTACCACTGTCTGCTACTCTGCAGAGGAACCCACCCCTGTACATGGCTATGCCACCTGTTTATTTATGAACAATTTTTTGGCAGCCAGTTAGCCCACTTTATTATTTGGGCCTACTACTGTGTCTGCCACTCATTACAGTTTTCCTCCACTGAACAAAGCAATGCCGCCTGTTGTGAATTCCGTTCTCGAACTCCCTCCTGTGGTCATGAATGGTACTTCGGCGAGTTCTGTCCGTGGACTCCCACTGGTGGCTGTGAGTGGAACTGCTGGTTCTGAGGTTGTTTCCTCAGCTGCCCTCGTTTGCGGCTAGGCTGGCTTTTCTATTTAACTCCACTCAGATCGTTACTTCATGCCAGCTGTCAATGTATCGGTACTGGTTCAGATCTCTCTCGGATCTTTCTGATGACCTGTCTACTCCAGCAGAAGCTAAGTCCCTGCTAGTTCATTTGTTGTTCACTGTGTACTGAATATATTTATTAGTACTTGCTAAGTTCTAGTCCAGCTTGCTAACATGATATTGCCTTGCTAGCTGGAAGCTCTGGGGTGCAGAGTGGCACCTCCACACCGTGAGTCGGTGCGGGGGTCTTTTTGCACACTCTGCGTGGCTTTTTGTAGTTTTTTGTGCTGACCGCATAGATCCCTTTCCTATCCTCAGTCTATTTAGTAAGTCTGGCCTCCTTTGCTGAAAACCTGTTTCATTCCTGTGTTTGTGACTTTCCTCTTAACTCACAGTCAATATTTGTGGGGGGCTGCCTTTTCCTTTGGGGAATCTCTCTGAGGCAAGGTAAGGCTTTATTTTATATCTTTAGGGGTAGTTAGCTCTTAGGCTGTGAAGAGGCGTCTAGGGAGAGTTAGGTACGCTCCACGGCTGTTTCTAGTGTGTGCGATAGGATTAGAGTTTGCGGTCAGCAGAGATCCCACTCCCCAGAGCTTGTCCTGTCTTCTAGTTTTACCATCAGGTCATTCTAGGTGCTCCTAACCACCAGGTCATAACAGTACAGCTGGCCAACAAAGTGTTAATGCATCTCAATAGAGGGATAAGAGAAGTTCTGAGACCATTTTTTTTCTCTGCAGTGTGTTTTGTCTTTCTTTTCCCCTTAACCTCTGGGTGGTTCAGGACTCAGGTGTAGAGATGGACATTCAAGGTCTGTCCTCTTGTGTTGATCAACTCACTGCAAGGGTACAAAGCATTCAAGATTATGTAGTTCAGAATCCGATGTTAGAGCCTAGAATTCCAATTCCTGATTTGTTTTCTGGGGATAGATCTAAATTTCTGAATTTCAAAAATAATTGTAGACTGTTTCTTGCTTTGAAACCCCGCTCCTCTGGTGACCCCATTCAGCAAGTGAAAATCATTATTTCTTTGTTACGTGGCGACCCTCAAGACTGGGCATTCTCCCTTGCGCCAGGAGATCCTGCATTGCTTAATGTAGATGCGTTTTTTCTGGCGCTTGGATTGCTTTATGATGAACCTAACTCTGTAGATCAGGCAGAGAAAATCTTGCTGGCTTTGTGTCAGGGTCAGGATGAAGCGGAGGTATATTGCCAGAAGTTTAGAAAGTGGTCTGTGCTTACTCAATGGAATGAGTGTGCCCTTGCGGCAATTTTCAGAAAGGGTCTTTCTGAAGCCCTTAAGGATGTTATGGTGGGGTTCCCCACGCCTGCTGGTCTTAATGAATCAATGTCCTTGGCCATTCAGATCGATTGGCGCTTGCGTGAGCGCAAAGTTGTGCACCATTTGGCGGTATCCTCTGAGCAGAGTCCTGAGCCTATGCAATGTGATAGGACTTTGACCAGAGCTGAACGGCAAGAACACAGACGTCAGAATGGGCTGTGTTTTTACTGTGGTGACTCCACTCATGCTATCTCTGATTGTCCTAAGTGCACTAAGCGGTTCGCTAGGTCTGTCACCATTGGTACTGTACAGCCTAAATTTCTTTTGCCCGTTACTTTGATTTGCTCTTTGTCGTCCTACTCTGTTATGGCATTTGTGGATTCAGGCGCTGCCCTGAATTTGATGGACTTGGAGTTTGCCAGGCGCTGTGGTTTTTTCTTGGAGCCCTTGCAGTATCCTATTCCATTAAGGGGAATTGGTGCTACGCCTTTGGCCAAGAATAAACCTCAGTATTGGACTAAGTTGACCATGTGCATGGCTCCTGCACATACGGAAGATATTCGCGTTTTGGTGTTGCATAATTTGCATGATGTGGTCGTGTTGGGTTTGCCATGGCTACAGGTCCATAATCCAGTATTGGATTGGAAATCAATGTCAGTGTCCAGTTGGGGTTGTCAAGGGGTACATGGTGATGTTCCGTTGTTGTCAATTTCTTACTCTACTCCTTCTGAAGTCCCTGAGTTTTTGTTGGATTACCGAGATGTATTTGATGAGCCCAAATCCAGTGCCCTACCTCCTCATAGGGATTGTGATTGTGCTATTAATTTGATCCCTGGTAGTAAATTTCCTAAGGGACGACTTTTCAATTTGTCTGTGCCGGAACACGCCGCTATGCGGAGTTATGTAAAGGAGTCCTTGGAGAAAGGGCATATTCGCCCGTCGTCATCACCGTTGGGTGCAGGGTTTTTTTGTGGCCAAGAAGGATGGTTCTCTGAGACCTTGTATAGATTACCGCCTTCTTAATAAAATCACGGTCAAATTTCAGTACCCTTTGCCTCTACTGTCTGATTTGTTTGCTTGGATTAAGGGGGCTAGTTGGTTCACCAAGATAGATCTTCGAGGGGCGTATAATCTTGTGCGTATTAAACAGGGCCATGAATGGAAAACAGCATTTAATACGCCCGAGGGCCATTTTGAGTACCTGGTGATGCCATTCGGGCTTTCTAATGCTCCATCTGTGTTTCAGTCCTTTATGCATGACATCTTCCGAAAGTATTTGGATAGATTCATGATTGTATATTTGGATGATATTTTGGTCTTTTCGGATGATTGGGAGTCTCATGTAAGCAGGTCAGAATGGTGTTCCAGGTCCTTCGTGTTAATTCTTTGTTTGTGAAGGGGTCTAAATGTCTCTTCGGAGTTCAGAGGGTTTCCTTTTTGGGCTTCATTTTTTCCCCTTCTACTATCGAGATGGATCCTGTTAAAGTTCAGGCCATTTTTGATTGGACTCAGCCTACATCTGTGAAGAGCCTTCAGAAATTCCTGGGCTTTGCTAATTTTTACCGTCGCTTCATCGCTAATTTTTCTAGTGTTGTTAAACCGTTGACTGATTTGACTAAGAAAGGTGCTGATGTGGTGAATTGGTCCTCTGCGGCCGTTGAGGCTTTTCGGGAGTTGAAACGTCGTTTTTCTTCGGCCCCTGTGTTGTGTCAGCCAGATGTTTCGCTCCCTTTTCAGGTCGAGGTTGATGCTTCTGAGATTGGAGCAGGGGCTGTTTTGTCTCAAAGGAGTTCTGATGGCTCTGTGATGAAGCCATGTGCTTTCTTTTCTAGAAAGTTTTCGCCTGCTGAGCGTAATTATGATGTTGGCAATCGGGAGTTGTTGGCTATGAAGTGGGCGTTCGAGGAGTGGCGACATTGGCTTGAGGGAGCCAAGCATCGCGTGGTGGTTTTAACGGATCACAAGAATCTGACTTATCTCGAGTCTGCCAAACGGTTGAATCCTAGACAGGCTCGATGGTCGCTGTTTTTCTCCCGTTTCAATTTTGTGGTTTCATACCTTCCGGGTTCTAAGAATGTGAAGGCCGATACCCTTTCAAGGAGTTTTGTGCCTGATTCTCCGGGAGTTTCTGAGCCGGCTGGTATTCTCAAAGAGGGGGTAATTCTGTCTGCCATCTCACCTGATTTGCGGCGGGCGCTGCAGGAGTTTCAGGCTGATAGACCTGACCGTTGTCCAGCGGAGAAACTGTTTGTCCCTGATAGATGGACTGGTAGAGTTATCTCTGAGGTTCATTGTTCGGTGTTGGCTGGTCATCCTGGGATTTTTGGTACCAGAGATTTGGTGGCTAGGTCCTTTTGGTGGCCTTCCTTGTCATGGGATGTGCGTTCTTTTGTGCAGTCCTGTGGGACTTGTGCTCGGGCCAAGCCCTGCTGTTCTCGTGCCAGTGGGTTACTTTTGCCCTTGCCAGTCCCGAAGAGGCCTTGACGCATGTTTCCATGGATTTTCAGATCTCCCTGTCTCTCAAAGGATGTCGGTCATCTGGGTGGTTTGTGATCGCTTCTCTAAAATGGTCCATTTGGTACCCTTGCCTAAATTACCCTCCTCCTCTGATTTGGTTCCATTATTTTTCCAGCATGTGGTTCGTTTGCATGGCATTCCGGAGAACATCGTGTCGGACAGAGGTTCCCAGTTTGTTTCAAGGTTTTGGCGGTCCTTTTGTGCTAAGATGGGCATTGATTTGTCTTTTTCTTCGGCTTTCCATCCTCAGACAAATGGCCAAACCGAACGAACTAATCAGACTTTGGAGACCTATCTGAGATGCTTTGTTTCTGCTGATCAGGATGATTGGGTGACCTTCTTGCCATTGGCTGAGTTCGCCCTTAATAATCGGGCCAGTTCGGCTACTTTGGTTTCGCCTTTTTTTTGTAATTCTGGTTTTCATCCTCGTTTTTCTTCAGAGCAGGTTGAGCCTTTGGACTGTCCTGGTGTAGATTCTGTGGTGGACAGGTTGCAGCAAATTTGGACTCATGTAGTGGACAATTTGATTAAATTACCGTGTGCACAACCGAGTATGGTGCACGGGTAGGTTCCCAGACCGTGATCAATTAGTAATACAAAACCCGGCACTCAACTTAATGGTGTGAAGAAACAATAGATTTATTGTGTCCCAAATCCAACATAAACGTTTCGGTCTCACAACGGGACCTTCATCAGTAACTGAAACAAGTGTATATACACAATCAAAAAATTGGGAGAATACAAAACATATAAATAACAACAAAACCAAAACCAAAGTATATACAACATATGCAATGCACATGATTATGGCAGTTTATGGTAATAAGTGAGGTCTATTAGTGTGGAAGAGTGACCTATATCGTGGCACAGTGGTAGTACAGTGATGGAGAAATACATACCGTAATTTGGGATGATGTTAAGAGAAGGTGACTATATGACCTGTCTGGGAGAAGATGTAGACCGGGGTGAAAAGATGTAACAGAGGGTATCCCACAGGTGCATAAGAACATGTTTTAGTACCTACCAGTACGTTAGGACAATATAGTGCGGAATCCCCAATACAGGGAGAAAGGTTTTGGCCTAAAAAAGGAAAGGGGAAAAGGGAAACCTATTGTACTGGCCCTGGAAAATAGTTTACAGATGGAGGAAGATAAAAGTAGTATAAAAGTAATTACCTATATGCAGGCCCTTGTCGCGGCGTCCACCGCTGTATGGTTGGTGTAAAAGGGAGGGCCCGGAGGCTAAATTTATAGTGGATGCGCTAGAGGGGCGTGAAAGGTGTGCGCTAGTAAAGCGCTTTGCCGCTCTGTGTGCGGGCGAGGATGGGCGGAAGTGACGCTCCGGAAGTAGCGGGTCACCTGAGTGGTGGCCTGAGATCGCCATCTTGGAGGTGGAAGAGTAGTAATAAATGCCGTACTGCGCATGTCAGGGGGCGCAAGTATGTGAGCGGCCTTAATATACTAAAAGCGCATGACGGTTGTCATGGTTTTAATGTACAATAGTGAATAATGAATACAGCCCAGGTGCACATGACTATGATGATGTGAGCGGTTGTAGTGTGTATAACATGAAGGTCCTATATGATATGAAGGATGATGTGTGTGCTAACCAGAGGGGGACATCTGGAGGGAAGATAGTTGGAAAGTAGCCCCATTTGAAATGATAAGGTGCGCATAGCAATAAAGGAAGCCCCAGACAGGTCAGTGACAACTGATATGATTGGTGTGAATAGTTTTATTATCTTATAAGCTGGGTATAACAGATAATACTGTGAGGCAATATACCAGAGTCCTGTGCCAGTGACATCGCCAACGAGTATGCCCCCCCACCTGATGAAGGAACCTGCACTTTCATCTGCACCTTCCTACGAACGAGTGGGCCCCCCCTGTGTGCTCAGGATCACAGCACAGCAAAGTTGAAATACTTACCTCTCCCTGCTCCACCGCTGTGACGCATTCCGCGTTTCCTGGGCCCACGAAAATCTTGAGCCAGCCCTACCCCCCACAACTTTAGCCAAATGACCCCCAGTTTTCAATGCTTAACTATTATTATAAAGTAAATTAAGATTGACAAGCTTAAGTAATAAGAATTGATGTTTTCCTGTCCTCCACTCACTGCCGACTTTGATTCCCCATTGATTTGCATTGGGTTTCATGTTTCAGTCAGCCCCCGACTTTTCGCAATAATCGGCCGATTTCACCCGACCCGACTTTGACAAAGTCGGGTTTCGCGAAACCCGACTCGATCCAAAAAAACTAAGTCGCTCAACTCTAGTCAGAGCGATTACAGGAATACCTCATTTATATCTTTTTTTATGTTTTGGCGCTTTTATACTATAAAATCTATTTTATATAAAAAATAATTATTTTTGCATCGCTTTATTCTGAAGACTATAATTTTTTATTTTTTCGTTGATGATGCTGTATGGCAGCTTGTTTTTTGCGGGACAAGATGATGTTTTCAGCGGTACCATGATTATTTATATCCGTCCTTTTGATCGCGTGTTATTCCACTTTTTGTTTGGCGGTATGATAATAAAGCGTTGTTTTTTGCCTCTTTTTTTTACGGTGATCACTGAAGGGGTTAACTAGTGGGACAGTTTTATAGGTTGGGTCGTTACGGACGCGGCAATACTAAATATGTGTACTTTTCTTGATTTTTTTTTATTTAGACAAAGAAATGTATTTATTGTAGCAATATATATATAAATATTTTTCTATATTTAGGATTTTTTTTACACTTGTAAATATTTTTTTTTTTGCTTTGTAACATTGCATCGGGGGGAACATCATGTTACAGTGACAGATCGCTGATCTGACACTTTGCAGGGCACTGTGTCAGATCAGCGATCTGAAAGGCACTGAAGGAGGCTTGCCAGTGCCTGCTCTGAGCAGGCGCTTGCAAGCCACCTCCCTGCAGGACCTGGAAGGCCCCTAGCAACCATTTTGGATCCAGGCCTGCAGGGAGGAGGAGGTAGGAGACCCACGGAGCAACGCGATCACATCGCGTTGCTCTGAGTGTCTCAGGGAAGCACCCAGGGAGCCCCCTCCCTGCGCGATGCTTCCCTGTGCCGCCGAAACGCTGCGATCATCTTTGATCGCAGTGTGCAGGGGGTTAATGTGCCAGATGTCAGCTGTAATAATCAGCTGACACCCAGCCGCGATCGGCCACGCTCCCCCCGTGAGCGCAGCTGATTGCGCTGGACGTACTATTCCGTCCATGGGAAGTAGGGCCCAACCCACATGGACGGAATAGTACGTCTAATGACAGAAATGGGATAAATCAGGCCATCGCCGGAGCTTGTAGTAGCTAATGAGTGAAGTAAGAGTTCTAAATGTTGGCCCCAAATGATCTGATATTGAGGTTTTATCCTAAGATCAGGAATATGAAGAAAAACAGGGATTTAGCACTGCTCCCACTCACATTCTGGTGGGGGAGACAAAGAAATACAAACATTAGTATATCTCACATATACTCCTTTTTGTACCCCAGATGAAGCATTTGCAAAACACGTGTCGGGTAGATGGTGGGCATTTTCGGACTCGGTATCCTATCACGGTGTTTCTGATTTGGTCCCCTGGGATTTACTTCACTAATGCTTTCACCCTGTGTTCTAGTATTAACCTATCCATCATTGGTTGTTATTTGATGCATTGCATTTTTACTAATGACTCCATGTCTTGATTCCATTTTGTTGTTGTCCATATGTGTGAGATATATTCATCTTTGTATTTCTGTAGCTCACATACTATCTTTTTCTTGTGTCTGTGTATTTTGGCATATTTTACCTATATATTTTTATCTTTTAAAGAGATCTAATAAATTGCATATATTTTATTGACTATATTTATATTTTCTGCATTCTGCACTTTTTTCTGTCTGTAAAAAACAATGGTGATAATGTCAGAATTTAACAGCTAACAAACCACCTTGATGGTGCTGCTCACCAAGAAATAGTCCAAATTGAAGCCATATAGAAGACGAATGGGGCACTAATCACTGCGCCTTTTAAACTTTAACTTTATTGCTGTTGTGTAACAGAGAATGTGGGGATAAACTGGCTGACAGCCGTTTCACGTGAGAGTCACGCTTCCTCTGAGACCTAACAGCATGCATCACTCCCCTCTTTATATGCAAAACTACAGGGTGGGCCATTTATATGGATATACATGAGTGGGCCATTTATAAAGTGGCATCCAAAATGGCCAACTTCAAAATGGCCACCATGGTCACCACCCATCTTGAAAAGTTTTCCCCCTCCCATATACAAATGTGCCAGAAACAGTAAGGCTGGTTTCACACTTGCGTTTTGATCTGCAGCGTTTTTGGAAAAAAAAACGCATGCGTTTTTTTTTCCTATGTTTAACATTAAAAACGCATGCGTTTTTTTTGGTACGCGTTTGTCCGCGTTTAACGACGCATGCGTTTTTTGGCTGCATGCGGCATGTTGCAAAAATGCAACATGTAGTAATTTTCAGGGGCGTTTTTTTGCCGCAAAAAAACGCATGCGTTCATTTGCGTTTGATTTGCGTAAAAAAATACATTGATGTCTATGGAAACGCATGCGTTTTTGTGTACATGCGTTTGCATGCCTTTTTGAACGCATGCATTTCCATTAAGATAACCATGTCTAGACACTGATAAGACACCCCCTACCAACAAGGTGATAAAAGGGAGGTTGGGGAAAGTTTCAGGACACTTCTCATCAGACTCTGAAGAAGGCAAGACACTGGCAGGACGCATTTTGGAGGACAAGACCCAGATCAATGTGAGTATATCCTACCAATGCCTTTATTTTCTAATTTTTGGCTCTACATGTCCTAATTTCTTCCATTTCTTTCTTTCTACATGCCTCAGAATGTCTTCTTCGGAGTCTTCATCTGGTGAGGAGTTTGAGCCACGTCAGTCGGAAGTGGAGCCACGTCAGTCGGAAGTGGAGCATGTCAGTGAGGTGAGTGTTTGCCTCGTCAGATTGGTAAGTATTCACTGTCACATCGACACATGTGACAATTTGATTTTTCCTTTTTTTTAGAGCACTTCTACTGAGGCACAGACCGGGCAGGAGCAGCGGAGTCAAGGTCCGGTTGGAAGACGGCAGCGGGTATGTATACAAGGCTGACTGTCCTCATTGTAAAATTCTTGAATCTTCCATTCTTTACACTCGTATATCTTTAAATTTTTCTTATGGAATCCTTTTGTATGTTTACTTTCGTATTCATGCCATTTCTCATCATCTGTTCTCTTTCTTTTCCTAATGTGATTGAGCAAACTGTAATGATTGTCTTTAATTTTTAGGTTTCACGACGGGACGATGACCTTATTGACAACGACCTCCTAATAAGCCTGGTCCAGGAGCGAGTTCCGTTGTGGGACAGCCGGGATCCACTGCATTCGATCAACACCACTCTCCGACATCTGTGGAATGAGGTGGCCCAAGCGTTGTGGGATGGATGGGACAATGCCCTGCCACGGGTCAGTAGTGCATTTGGTAAGTGTTGCACTGCAGTGTGAAGCAGCAGAGACCTTTGCCGTGCTCTCTTGACTGTGTGTGATGAAAGAAACTCTCCGGAGTTTCTCTCATCACACACAGTTTTATTTGAACGGCAAAAATTCAATGTCCTGACCATAATTTTTTTTTTTTTTTAACAGTGGACAAAGTCAGAACATGTTGGCGTTCCATGAAGGACCGCTTCAACAAGGACCTGCGCCAAGAGAGTCGTGCTGCCAGTGGTTCAGGAGCAAGGATCAGACTGTACAAGTATCATCGCGTGCTGTCATTTTTAAGACCGGTCCTTGCCCAGAGAGCGTAAGTTTTTCTCACATGCTTTTGGTTGTATTGTATTGACATCATCTGTATTTTAAACTTCCACAGGATTTAGCATCTGGTTATTTTTTGGTATTAATTTTCTGTTTCCTTTTTTCACAGCACACACAGCACGACTGTCGAGACAGGTTCTGGAGCGGTCCTTCAGACGGCAGCCACGGACCTGTCCCAGCCATCCAGCAGCGCAGCAGCAGGTGGACCTTCCACAGTAACTGGAGACCAGGGAGCTGGCCCGTCAGGTCTTCCCCTTTCCCAGTCCTCTTCCACTGCCCCCTTTTTTTTGGGCTCATCCCGGCAGCGATGGAGGGCTTCGGACAGGACACTCATGCCCGAGTTTTTGCACTTGAGCTCGGTTTTACACGAAGCAATCAAGGCTTTAGGTGACCGAATGGATGTTTCTCATAACCTCTTGAATTGCCGTATCCAGGAGGTCACCAAAAGCCTTGATCAAGTGAAAGCCGACCTCCAGAGGCCAGCTCATCATTTTTTCAACCAAATTCAGCAGAGCATGTCGGAACACCTTAGCCCTGATCTCCAGCTCAGTGTGATGCAGGCCTGCAATGCTGCTTTTGTGCAGGCTATGCAGCAGAGTCGTTATTTACAGCAGACAGTGGCGGCATATCCAACTGTGCCGTCACTGTCACGATTAACCTCCTTGCCGACCTCTGCTGCATACCACTGCACGGCCATCTCAATTCCTTCCACAGGTGGACTCCACTACAGAGCCAACACCATGACGAGTGCAGTTGGACATCCCACCGCCACCACCGTGACCACCGCTGCTCCGGCTTGGACCTCCTCCACTGACACCACGATGCAGCAGGACCCTGGCGTGGCTTTCAGGGCCGGACCCACCACGATGCAGCAGGACCCTGGCGTGTCTTTCCGGCCCGGACCCACCACGATGCAGCAGGACCCTGGCGTGTCTTTCCGTCCCGGACCCACTACGATGCAGCAGGACCCTGGCGTGTCTTTCCAGCCCGGACCCACCACGATGCAGCAGGACCCTGGTGCATCTTTCCGGCCCGGACCCACTATGATGCAGCAGGACCCTGGCGTGTCTTTCCGGCCTGGACCCACTACGATGCAGCAGGACCCTGGCGTGTCTTTCCGGCCCGGACCCACTACGATGCAGCAGGACCCTGGCGTGTCTTTCCGGCCCGGACCCACCACGATGCAGCAGGACCCTGGCGGGTCTTTCCGGCCCGGACCCACTACGATGCAGCAGGACCCTGGCGTGTCTTTCATGACCGGACCCACCACGATGCAGCAGGACCCTGGCGTGGCTTTATGTTTCCCCCCCAACACGGCGCAGCAGGACTCTGGCATGGGTGAGCGCTCGACAAGCACAATGGACTGTGAGACAGTGCAGCCGGACCCTGTCGGGTCTCCCGCCATGACGCTACAGCATATGAGCCCACCAAGACGTCCCCCTACCAGGCAAAGCCAAAAAAAAAACCAGAAAAAAAACAAACAAAAAACTCTTAGTATTCCTCCCCCTTCACCTACCGATGTGTCTGTATTGTCAGTTTTGTCTCACCCTTCCAGTGTGTCTCAAGCCTCTCATGTTTCAAGCCCCATCCCCGAACTTCCAGACCCTTCTAGTTTTATTGCCCCTTCTCCTGCCTCCTCTGTGTCGTCCACGGTTAGCCAGGCCTCAGTTCTTCACACCCCCCATTTACATCACTCAACCCCAAGCCGGCGTGGTTCAAAAAAATAATTCTTTTACATTGTTAACTAAATAAAAAAAGTTTGCTTTGCCACAATCTTGTTTGGTTTATTGTGTCTATCACCGCCGGCAACACACACCGTGCGCCAAGAAACTTCGCCACACACTTATTTTTTGGGCCACAACATATCTCCAGTAGTTAAACATACAAGACTGCAGCTATATATGTGTCTTTAGTATACAGATATGAGGTGGCCCCAAAAATATAACATGTATATCCATAATCTCTTTTTGTATATGCCTAGTGTGGCAGTATTAATAGAAAATGGTGGAAATACAGTGCAGTCCTCTACTGAACAGGTCAGGTGTCCATAAACTCAAAAGTTATGACACCTGACCTGTTGAGTTGATAACTGCCTTGTATAACCACTAGGGTTGAGCGAAACAGATCTGCCAATTTCAAAAGTCGTCGACTTTTGGCAAAGTCGGGTTTGGTGAAACCCCACCCGATCTCACTGTGGGATCGGGTCGGCCGACGGCGATCTTCGCTCCAAAGTCTGGTTTCTTGTTTTATTTATATATATATATATATACAGTATATATATATATATAAACTCAAAAAAAGGAAAAGCAGTACAAAATAATTGAAAAAAAGTGGACTTTAATGCCTGAACGGCGTGGCAACGTTTCGGATGTGTTATCCTTTGTCAAGCCTTGGCTTGATCTGGTTCTGGCAGGTTTGATAATGCGGATGTGCTTTCCATCCACCACTCCTAAACAGTTGGGGAAATCACACACATTCCAGAATTTGTCAGCAATTTCACGCCACATGTCCGTGGTGGGTATGGGTATAAACTCCTCACGGAGGACATTCCATAATGCCCAACAGGTGTCCACAACTATTCCGGACAGGGTGGATATTCCAAGCCGGTATTGGAAGTGGAGGGAACATAAACTCTCCCCTGTGGCAAGAAATCTAGAAGAAAAACACAAACAAAAAACAACATTACAATCTACTCTTTTTATGGTGTGGTTAAAAATTGAAAAAAAAAAAAAAAGAGGAAAATACCCCCAAAAAAAGGCAGAATAAAAAATTTGGACTGTCATTGGTTTAGATTTTGAACGTACCTTAATGTCACCAGCAGACGTTCCTCGGGTGGAATCGCTCTACGGAGCTGGGTGTCCTGTCGCCGTATGGCTCCTTGGACAAGAGACAGCAAATCCCGGAACGATTCTTGCGACATTCTCGTGTACTCCTGGAATTTCTCCGGGTTGGCATTCAGCTCGGCATAGAGCGTGTGGTAGGCTCCACAGCTCTCACGCAATTCAATAATGGGGTGCCTCCAAAAACGCCTACATTGTCTCCTTCTCCATCTTTCGCGGTTTCGGTCTTGCTCCCAAGCAAAAGCATAGGCCAGAAACATCTTGAAGCTGAAATCCTTCCAATTAAACGAACTCTGGTCCGCCCTGTCGGGGAGCCCTTCCGGAAAAGCCCCTGGTCCTGATGGTTTGCCTTCAATATATTATAAGTCCTTCTCCCAAATATTACTCCCACGCCTATTAAATATGTGTAACTCAGTATTGAACGGCGAACAATTCCCTACGCAAACTCTGGAAGCTAAGATTTCACTAATATACAAGGAAGGCAAGGATCCAGAGCAGTGCAGTAGCTACAGACCAATCTCGTTATTAAACGTGGATCTGAAATTATTTGCAAGTATGATAGCACGCAGAATAGCTGGATTTTTGCCATCATTGATATCTTTAAATCAAACAGGCTTTGTCATGGGAAGGGAGGGGAAGGATAACGCTTATAAAATTCAGCACCTTATGCATTATGCTAGAGAAAGAAAACTACCTTTAGTTCTTCTAGGGGCTGACGCGGAGAAAGCCTTTGACAGGGTGGACTGGATGTACTTGGAAGAGACTCTGGCGCACTTCGGATTCCCACATCAATTAACTTCCTCAATAATGAGTATGTATCGAGAGCCCAGTGCTCGTATTAGAATAAATGGCTCTATGACAGACACGTTCACAATCTCAAATGGCACTCGCCAAGGTTGCCCCCTATCACCGATGCTCTTCGTGTTGGCGATGGAACCCCTACTGAGTGCTATACAACAGAACTCTGAGATCGAGGGCATCCGGATAGGGAGAATGCAGTACAAAACGGCTGCCTTTGCCGACGATCTTCTGGTGCTGATGACTAGACCTCTCAGAGGCTTTCCAGCTTTGATGTCATTACTTGAGGAATATGGTACCTTGGCAAACTTTAAAGTAAATCTCTCCAAATCGGAGGCCCTGGATCTCAATATACCCATGCGCACCCTTGTTAAATTGAAAACACTATATCCTTATTCTTGGCCCAAACAATATATTACATACCTTGGAATAAAGATACCCAGAAACCATAAAGACTTATTTAAACTCAACTATGCCCCCCTAATTGACAAAGCTAAATCTATCATACAATCCTGGAGAGATCAATTCCTATCATGGTCAGGGAGAAAAAATTTATTAAAAAGTCTAATACTTCCCAAGTTTGTTTACATGTTCCAAATGTTGCCTATCCATGTCCCAGAATCTTACCTGGCTCAGGTGAACTCATTGTTCCTTAGGTACATCTGGAAAAATATCAAACCTCGAATAACTTACCGTACGCTTGTATTAACTAAAGCTAATGGTGGAATGGGTGCACCTGATGCCAGGAAATATTACCACGCTGCAATACTGGCTCGCTCAGTTGACCTAATACGCGACACACAGAGTAAGCAGTGGCCTGCATTAGAGAATGAGCTCTCATCCCTACCTATTAGATCGCTCCTGCTGTCTTACACCAAGAAGCGACCTCCTCTCTCACAATCCAACCCACTCACTCAAACACTCATCAAAATCTGGGCAAAAGTATACAACATACTAATACTCCCCTCTTCTCCACTACTCAGGCTTTCAGACATCTTAACTCACACAATCAAAGCAGATAATAAACTACATAACAACCAACAAGGCCCAAATACACCCATAGACCAGTTGTTTGAGGAGGGAGCGCGTCTTCCGCTCCCTGAAATTAAAAAATTAACAGGCCTATCAAACCTAAATTTTCTACAGTACGCCGCCCTTAAAGAATCATTGAGAATAATGCATTATAACTCTGATACCTCTCGAAATCTCACGTCATTCGAAACCCAATGCGCCAGATTATCCAAACCTCCAAAAATGCTATCCAACCTATACCAAATTCTTCTAACTGAAAGCCTCTGCTTTAAAAGAGCATACATAACAAGTTGGGAAAAAGACTTAGGATATACCTTTAATAAATCACAAGTCCAACATATTTACAAAAACTCACATGGCCCTACAAGCTGTGTAAAAACACAAGAAAATTCCTTTAAAATAGTATCCAGGTGGTATACATCACAATCCCAAATACGGATCTGGAAACCAGATGCTCCTGACTTGTGTTGGAGATGTAAAAAAGAAACAGGTGACTACTTACATTTATGGTGGTCATGTCCCACTCTAAAACATTTTTGGTCTCTTGTAGAGGTGACCATCCTTAACATCACAGGAAAAAAATTGCAGTTAACACCAGAGATCACTCTCTTAAACCTTCCCATATCCCCTATCTTACCTCGTCGCTCCGCAACCTTAGCCTACAATATCATAGCAGCTGCTAAGCTGCTGGTGCCGACACTTTGGAAATCTACAAAAAACCCCACACTCTCGCAATTGCTATCCAAAATCGACCAACTCTACAGAATAGCTGAATTAGCAGCCTCTGTGAATCATACGACTCTAGCGTTCAAAGAAACATGGATTCCATGGACCCTCTACAGGTCTACTGTTCATCTGACTACAAAAGACTAACATTAGACAAATTCGGCAGCAAAGCAAGGTGCACGTCTTCCCACCTGCATCCTTGATCCCTATCCTCTCTTCTTCTCCCTCCTTTCCTTCTTTTAAATCTATTTCTTCTAATTTTACCCCTTTAGACAATTGACTAGCAATTTCAATCTAGCTTCAATACTAAGTTGATTGCAGGATATGATGACTATTACCTAGTTTATAACTAAATTTCTACCCCCTTCAATCGACTTCTATCTGTTTACTATATATCACATAGGTCACCCCTTCTTTTTCATATATGAATACTTCGATTATTCCCGTTGTTATACATCTGTCTTAAAAACCATCATTCGAAAGTATATTATTCTCATTTTGTTAACAATGTCTTATGTGATGCATTGGTTTGTATTTTTGTTCCTATATGAAAACTCAATAAAAAGATCATTGAAAAGAAAAGAAAGAAGCTGAAATCCAGGTTGAAATAAAAGCTCTCCATGCGAAGATCCATCATGACACAGGATACAGTAGCAAGCTGTTAAAATTTAAGTAGCCGTAGGGTCTAAATATAGAGAGCCCATCATATACGCCCACTGTAGTCCCATTGGTGGTGTCTGGTTATCTTGTTTTTGTTATTGTGAAATTTCTCTTCTTGCGCAAAAAAAAACGCAAACGCATGCAAAAAACGCATGTAAACGCGGTCAAACGCTGCGTTTTTTAAAACGCATGTAAAAACGCATGCGTCTAAAAAACGCAGCGTTTGCATGCGTTTACATGCGTTTTTTCACCACCTGCTTTTTTTTAAAAAATGCTGCAGATCAAAACGCAAGTGTGAAACCAGCCTAAGTTGATATCACCAACCATTCCCTTTTTATTTAGGTTTATCTATATACATGGCCCACCAGGTGTATCCATTAAAATGGCCCACCCTGTATATACATGCAAACAATAATTATCCTAATCAAACATTAGATGTAACAAAACACAATTACCACTTCCATTCCACTTCCAAAAATTGGGTCACAGTGTAAAGGTACCTTCACACTAAGCGACTTTGCAATGATAACGATAGCGATCCGTGACGTTGCAGCGTCCTGGATAGCGATATCGTTGTGTTTGACACGCAGCAGCAATCTGGATCCTGCTGTGATATCGCTGGTCGTTGCTGAAAGTTCAGAACTTTATTTGGTCGTCAGATCGGCGTGTATCGTCGTGTTTGACACCAAAAGCAACGATGCCAGCAATGTTTTACAATGGCAACCAGGGTAAATATCGGGTTACTAAGCGCAGGGCCGCGCTTAGTAACCCGATATTTACCCTGGTTACCATTGTAAAAGTAAAAAAAAACAAACAGTACATACTCACCTTCTGCTGTCTGTCACACGTCCCTCACCGTCTGCTTCCCGCACTGACTGTGAGCGCTGGCCGTAAAGTGAAAGCAGAGCACAGCGGTGACGTCACCGCTGTGCTGTGCCTTACGGCTGGCACTCAGTCAGTGCAGGAAGCAGACGCCGGGGGACGTTACGGACACCGGAATGTAAGTATGTACTGTTTGGTTTTTTTTACATTTACACTGGTAACCAGGGTAAACATCGGGTTACTAAGCGCGGCCCTGCGCTTAGTAACCCGATGTTTACCCTGGTTACCAGGGGACTTCGCATAGTTGGTCGCTGGAGAGCTGTCTGTGTGACAGCTCTCCAGCGACCAAACAGCGACGCTGCAGCGATCGGCATCGTTGTCGATATCGCTGCAGCATCGCTTAGTGTGAAGGTACCTTAACGCAGTTAAGATTCCAGGTTGTGGAACAAATTGAGCCATCCAGAAGGGGACAGGAGAGGATAAAAGATGGAAGAAAAGAGAAGTGTTTTGGATTTATTCTTTACAGACCCTGGAATCAAAAGGTCAGAACAGGGATTAAGACATAGCGAGTTTTCTTTAATATGTATTGCCCATTGGGAATAATGATGCCACCATTGACGTTTATATGTACTGTGTTATATGTATTCCATTTGTACTAATGCTTGTTTTCTCATCCCTTTCAGAACCGATAGACTTTCCCCTTGTCACCATCCTCTTCTGTCTATCACATGGCACAGTATGTCGTCCCTCCTGTACACCCTTTGTTTTTGTTTTGTTTTTTGTGGATGTTAGTCTCATTTTCATAATAGGGCGTGATACCTATAACCCATAACAAATGCTATTGCCAGGGCGATATAACCCAAACAAAAACACTCAATGCATACAAACTATCTGGTCTCAGGACCTTGCGGTCACGTGACTTCATCCTGACCACGTGACCTGACACGACTGACCAAAACCCGGTCTGCGCAATAGACCGATAGTGCTACTCACAGGCGACGCAGCTCACCATATTCATGATTTATTCATCAAGCAGAAATCAAATACGTACTACTACTCCTTTTAAACCCATATGGCCACTTTGTGTGCACTATATGTGACCTTTTTGACATACTGAGCTACTATACTTTTATTACAGAATAAATATCGGGTTATCCTATTAACCCTAACCACTACAGTGGACTACATTTATCCGGTCTATTTATCAGACCCACAGCACTGGTAATTTCCCTGTGCTAGGACACGTGGTTCCCTAAGCAAGCAGTATACAGGTACGGCTGTTACAAAACCCTATGGCCACTACAATGCAAGTGATTAGATTAACTACATACTGTACTATCACCTTGTGTGACAGAACTTATACAGGTTATTCTATTTACCTTTCCTCAACCCTCAGGCCATGTGCACACGTTCAGAATTTTTTGCATTTTTTTCGCGTTTTTTCGCTATAAAAACGTGATAAAAACGCGAAAAAAACGCTAACATATGCCTCCTATTATTTACAGTGTATTCCGCATTTTTTGTGCAAATGTTGCATTTTTTTCCGCGAAAAAATCGCATTGCGGAAAAAAAAGCAACATGTTCATTAAAAATGCGGAATTGCGGGGATTCCGCACACCTAGGAGTGCATTGATCTGCTTACTTCCTGCACGGGGCTGTGCACACCATGCGGGAAGTAAGCAGATTATGTGCGGTTGGTACCCAGGGTGGAGGAGAGGAGACTCTCCTCCACGGACTGGGCACCATATAATTGGTCAAAAAAAAAGAATTAAAATAAAAAATAGTCATATACTCACCTTCGATGGCCCCCGGAGTGTTCCCGCCTCTCACCGCTGCATGCTGCCGCTTCGGTTCCTATAGATGGTGTGGTTCAGGACCTGCGATGACGTCGCTGTTGCGAGACCGGTCATGTGACCGCTCACGTGACCGCGACGTCATCGAAGGTCCTGAACCACACCATCTAAGAACGGACGCCGCTGAGGATATCGGCTGTCTGCAGAGGGTGAGTATAACCATTTTTTAATTTTTTTAATTATTTTTAAACATTCTATCTTTTACTATAGATGCTGCATAGGCAGCATCTATAGTAAAAAGTTGGTCACACTTGTCAAACACTATGTTTGACAAGTGTGACCAACCTGTCAGTCAGTTTTCCAAGCGATGCTACAGATCGCTTGGAAAACTTTAGCATTCTGCAAGCTAATTACGCTTGCAAAATGCTAAAAAGGACGCAAAAAAAATGGGAAAAAAACGCAAAAAAAAATGCGGATTTCTTGCAGAAAATTTCCGGTTTTCTTCAGGAAATTTCTGCAAGAAATCCTGACGTGTGCACATACCCTCAAGGTAGCTGGTGACTACCTACCCCCATCTCTTATCATGCTGGATTTTTCTTATCTTCCTGCTCTATTCTTTGCTATACTGGCAGAAACACAACTCCTATTTTGATTTTTCCATGGGACACCATTGTATCCTTTATATTTCATTGCTATGCTAGAAGCTCTTCCAAAAATCTAGCCAGAAGATTGATAAAGATGTGATGTTGTTTATAGCCGTGACTCTGAATATTTTCTCCCTGGCTGTATTAGTGCTCATACTGTATTGAAGATAGGACATTCTACTATTATCTATACAATGAGGTCAACCAATTTTTTTGTTTGTCACCACCACTTTCTTTTGATGTATTTGCACTTGTCACTTTTTTGACACATATTTCTTTTGTATATCTCCATAGTTTCTGATGAAGGTCTATACCCAGACCGAAAACGTTTAATTGATCACTGTATGCAAAATAAATTGGAACCTTTTCTTTAACACAATAAATTTTGAGTGCCAAGCTTTTTACTTATCCTATTCTAAGGTTAGGGGTCATCGTCACCAGGTTTATGTTGTCCATCTGGGAGAGACTGACAGAGACCCTGATTCTAGGACTGTATGCATTTTTTTCTTGCATCTGTTTTCATAAATTCCAAGGTTAATCTGCCCCTGAGTGACAGATATATGGTATCCTCATAAGGAGAAAGCTGTCAAACAGCAAAGTGTAGTAAGAGAAGTTGCAGCTGATAAATATTGAGGACACTGCAGCGAACTCACATAATAGAGAGTACCACAGCACGGTAGCAGGTAATGAGGGATTACTGTATGTGAACATGGCTGTAGAAAAAAGCGAGAAACACATTGGAATCAGAGTCTCAATCTCTACTTCATGCTTCCCTTGGAAGGGGTAGCATAAGCCTAGTGACAGATTCCCATTAACTCATTGCCAAACAAGCCATCTGCTCAAAATGACAGAGACACCAAAATCAATTGAGGAATTGACTGTTTTTCCATCCATTGTTCACTCTTTGTCTTAACTTTTGACCTCATGAAACAAACATCTGGCCTCTACTATCAGAAATCCTTTGAAGAGCAGAACACTGTATTTTTAGCACTCTTTAAAGCATACCAACTGTATTCGCTGTCTTGTGGCATTTTTATTAAATATAAGCAGCTCATATTTTGTATTTATGTATTCTGCTTCTGTATCATTGAGATTTATAGAGGGCTGTTTATGTACAGACATTTGTAAAAAAAAAAAAAAAAGAACACAAAATGCAAACTTAAAGAAGAACTCCCATAGTTTTTTCACCCTAAACCTGTGGATATGCGTATTTACTGTAGTGTCAGTGTGTTGAATAGGTTTTTCCATCCTTGTGGTGAAAGTCTGCTATATATGACTGCAGACTTCTGATACAGTACAGTGTGCACATTACACACTGTCAGGATTCCTCAGTGTCATGGCTAAGGCCATCAGTTGACCTCAAGTATGCGATTTGCCTAGCTCCAGCCACATTCCTCCTTGACGTGCTCAGACTGACTTGTATTGAACAAGGTGGAGTGTCATGATCTCTGCAGGCAGAGATCATAGCAAGCCTATAGAGGGACAAGCTCTCGGAAGATGGAACTATACTGACCATGAACCAAGCCCGCCGCGCAACTAGAAATAGCCAGGTAGCATTTCCTATTTATCGCTAGATGCCCAGCTCTGGCCTAAGACCTAAATAGCTAGCAGAGGGAAATATAAGACCTGGCTCACCTCTAGAGAAATATTCCAAAGAAGACAGTAGCCCCCCACATATAATGACGGTGAGTTCAGATGAAACAACAAACGCAGCAGGAAAATAGTCTTAGCAAATTTGAGGTCCGCTTACTAGATAGCAGAAGACAGATAGTATACTTTCATGGTCAGCAGAAAAACACTAACAAAACACCATCCAGAGATTACCTTAAACTCTGGCATTAACTCATAACGCCAGAGTAGCAATCCCTGATCAACGAGAGCTTTCCAGACACAGTAACAAAACTTCAGCTGTGAACTGGAACAAATAAGCAAAACAAAACATGGACAAAAGTCCAACTTATCTAGAAGTTGTCTAGAAGCAGGAACAAGCACTGAGAGGCATCAGATAACATTGTTGACCGGCAAGAAACCACCAGAGAAATGAGCTTAAATAGCGACACCCACTACTGATGGAACCAGGTGAAACAGGAAAGAGGATGACAAGTCCAATTCCACAAGCGGCCACCGGGGGAGCCCAGAATCCAAATTCACAACAGTACCCCCCCCTCAAGGAGGGGGCACCGAACCCTCACCAGATCCACCAGGGCGACCAGGATGAGCCCTATGGAAGGCACGAACAAGATCAGAAGCATGAACATCAGATGCATTGACCCAAGAATTATCCTCCTGGCCGTAACCCTTCCAGTTGACCAGATACTGGAGTTTCCGTCTGGAAACACGAGAGTCCAAAATTTTCTCCACAACGTACTCCAACTCACCCTCAACCAACACCGGAGCAGGAGGCTCAACTGAAGGTACAACAGGTACCTCATACCTGCGCAATAACGACCGATGAAAAACGTTATGAATGGAAAAGGACGCAGGGAGGTCCAAACGGAAAGAAACAGGATTAAGAATCTCCAATATTCTATAAGGGCCGATGAACCGAGGTTTAAACTTAGGAGAAGAGACCCTCATAGGGACAAAACGAGAAGACAACCACACCAAATCTCCAACACAAAGCCGAGAACCAACACGACGATGACGGTTGGCAAAACGCTGAGTCTTCTCCTGGGACAACTTCAAATTGTCCATAACCTGCCCCCAGATGTGATGCAATCTCTCCACCACCGCATCCACTCCAGGACAATCCGAGGATTCCACCTGACCGGAGGAAAATCGAGGGTGAAACCCCGAATTACAGAAAAACGGGGACACCAAGGTGGAAGAACTGGCCCGATTATTGAGGGCGAACTCTGCCAATGGCAAAAAAGCAACCCAATCATCCTGGTCAGCAGAGACAAAACACCTCAGATATGTCTCAAGGGTCTGATTAGTCCGCTCGGTCTGGCCATTAGTCTGAGGGTGAAAAGCAGATGAAAAAGACAAATCTATGCCCATCCTAGCACAGAATGCCCGCCAAAATCTAGACACAAATTGGGTACCTCTGTCAGAAACAATATTCTCAGGAATACCGTGCAATCGGACAACATTCTGAAAAAACAGAGGAACCAACTCAGAAGAAGAAGGCAACTTGGGCAGAGGAACCAAATGGACCATTTTAGAGAAACGGTCACAGACCACCCAGATGACAGACATCTTCTGGGAAACAGGCAGATCTGAAATAAAATCCATCGAGATGTGTGTCCAAGGCCTCTTAGGAATAGGCAAGGGCAACAGCAGTCCGCTAGCCCGAGAACTACAAGACTTGGCCCGAGCACAAACGTCACATGACTGCACAAAGACTCGCACATCTCGTGACAGGGAAGGCCACCAGAAGGATCTTGCCACCAAATCCCTGGTACCAAAAATTCCGGAATGACCTGCCAATGCAGAAGAATGTACCTCAGAGATGACTCTGCTGGTCCAATCATCCGGAACAAACAGTCTATCAGGCGGACAACGATCCGGTCTATCCGCCTGAAACTCTTGCAAGGACCGCCGCAGATCAGGAGAAACGGCCGACAAAATTACTCCCTCCCTAAGGATACCTGTGGGTTCAGAATTACCAGGAGAGTCCGGGTCAAAACTCCTAGAAAGGGCATCTGCCTTAACATTCTTAGAACCCGGTAGGTATGACACCACAAAATTAAAGCGAGAAAAAAATAAAGACCAGCGCGCCTGTCTAGGATTCAGGCGTCTGGCAGTCTCAAGATAAATCAAATTTTTGTGGTCAGTCAATACCACCACCTGATGCCTAGCCCCCTCGAGCCAATGGCGCCACTCCTCAAAAGCCCACTTCATGGCCAAAAGCTCCCGATTCCCAACATCATAATTCCGCTCTGCGGGCGAAAATTTGCGAGAAAAGAAGGCACAAGGCCTAATGACGGAGCAGTCGGAACCTTTCTGCGACAACACTGCCCCAGCTCCGATCTCCGAAGCGTCAACCTCAACCTGAAAAGGCAGATTCACATCAGGCTGACGCAACACAGGGGCAGAGGCAAAACGGCGCTTAAGCTCCTGAAAGGCCTCTACAGCATGAGGGGACCAATTAGCAACATCAGCGCCTTGTCTGGTCAAATCAGTCAGTGGTTTAACGACATCCGAAAAACCAGCAATAAATCGGCGGTAAAAGTTGGCAAAGCCCAAAAATCTCTGAAGACCCTTAAGAGAGGAGGGCTGAGTCCAGTCACAAATAGCTTGCACCTTGACGGGATCCATCTCAATGGAAGAGGGAGAAAAAATATACCCCAAAAAGGAAATTTTCTGGACCCCAAAAACGCACTTAGACCCCTTCACACATAAAGAATTAGACCGCAGAACCTGAAAAACTCTCCTGACCTGCTGGACATGAGAGTCCCAGTCATCAGAAAAAATCAGAATATCATCCAGATATATTATCATAAATTTATCCAGAAAATCGCGGAAAATATCATGCATAAAAGACTGGAAAACTGAAGGGGCATTAGAAAGACCAAAAGGCATGACCAAATACTCAAAGTGGCCCTCGGGCGTATTAAATGCGGTCTTCCACTCATCCCCCTGCCTGATCCGCACCAAATTATACGCCCCACGAAGATCAATTTTAGAGAACCACTTAGCACCCTCTATACGAGCAAACAAATCAGTAAGCAATGGCAATGGGTATTGATACTTAACAGTGATCTTATTCAGAAGCCGATAATCAATACATGGTCTCAAAGAGCCGTCTTTTTTTGAGACAAAGAAAAACCCAGCTCCCAAGGGAGAAGAAGATGGACGAATATGTCCCTTTTCCAAAGACTCCTTTATATATTCCCGCATAGCAGCATGTTCCGGCACAGACAAATTAAACAAACGACCCTTTGGATATTTACAACCCGGTATCAAATCTATGGCACAATCGCACTCACGGTGCGGAGGTAACGACCCAAGCTTGGGTTCGTCAAAGACGTCTTGATAATCAGAGAGGAACTCAGGGACTTCAGAGGGAATGGACGACGAAATAGAAACCAAAGGTACGTCCCCATGAATACCCTTACATCCCCAGCTCAACACAGACATTGCTCTCCAGTCCAAGACTGGGTTGTGAGACTGCAACCATGGCAATCCCAGTACCAAATCGTCATGTAAATTATACAGCACCAGGAAACGAATAATCTCCTGGTGATCCGGATCGATACGCATGGTTACTTGTGTCCAGTATTGTGGTTTATTATTAGCCAATGGGGTGGAGTCAATCCCCTTCAGAGGAATAAGAGTCTCCAAAGGCTCTAAATCAAAACCACAACGATTGGCAAAGGACCAATCCATAAGACTCAGAGCGGCGCCAGAGTCAACATAGGCGTCCGTGGCAATGGATGACAAAGAACAAATCAGGGTTACAGACAAAATAAACTTAGACTGAATGGTGCCAATGGAAACAGACTTATCAAGCTTCTTTGTACGCCTAGAGCATGCTGATATAACATGAGTAGAATCCCCACAATAGAAACACAATCCATTCTTCCGTCTAAAATTCTGTCGCTCGCTCCTGGACAGAATTCTATCACACTGCATACTTTCTGGCGTCTTTTCCATAGACACCGCCAGATGGTGCACCGGTTTGCGCTCCCGCAGACGCCTATCAATCTGAATAGCCATTGTCATGGACTCATTCAGACCTGCAGGCAAAGGGAACCCCACCATAACATCCTTAACGGCATCAGAGAGACCTTCTCTGAAAGTTGCCGCCAAGGCGCACTCATTCCACTGAGTAAGCACAGACCATTTACGGAATTTTTGGCAGAAAACTTCAGCTTCGTCTTGCCCCTGAGATAGTGCCATCAAAGTTTTTTCTGCCTGAAGTTCCAAATGAGGTTCCTCATAAAGCAAGCCCAAGGCCAGAAAAAACGCATCCACATCGCGTAACGCAGGATCCCCTGCTGGCAATGAGAAGGCCCAATCTTGAGGGTCACCCCTGAGCAAGGAAATCACAATCCTAACCTGCTGAGCAGGGTCTCCAGCTGAACGAGACTTCAGGGACAAATAAAGCTTACAATTATTTCGGAAATTCTGGAAGCTAGCTCTATTCCCTGTGAAGAACTCCGGCAAAGGAATTCTCGGCTCAGATACCGGAGCATGTACCACAAAATCTTGTAAATTTTGTACTTTCGTGATGAGATTATTCAAACCCGCAGTTACACTCTGGAGATCCATTATTGTCAGGTGCACACAGAGCATACAGAGATTAGGAGGAGAGAGAGAAAAAAGACTGCAGCAAGGCAGACTGGAGGAAAAAAAAAAAAAAAAAATTCCAGCAGACTTCTTATAACTCTCCTTTCTCAACCTGGGTCTTTAACACTTTATTGGCCGGTCAAACTGTCATGATCTCTGCAGGCAGAGATCATAGCAAGCCTATAGAGGGACAAGCTCTCGGAAGATGGAACTATACTGACCATGAACCAAGCCCGCCGCGCAACTAGAAATAGCCAGGTAGCATTTCCTATTTATCGCTAGATGCCCAGCTCTGGCCTAAGACCTAAATAGCTAGCAGAGGGAAATATAAGACCTGGCTCACCTCTAGAGAAATATTCCAAAGAAGACAGTAGCCCCCCACATATAATGACGGTGAGTTCAGATGAAACAACAAACGCAGCAGGAAAATAGTCTTAGCAAATTTGAGGTCCGCTTACTAGATAGCAGAAGACAGATAGTATACTTTCATGGTCAGCAGAAAAACACTAACAAAACACCATCCAGAGATTACCTTAAACTCTGGCATTAACTCATAACGCCAGAGTAGCAATCCCTGATCAACGAGAGCTTTCCAGACACAGTAACAAAACTTCAGCTGTGAACTGGAACAAATAAGCAAAACAAAACATGGACAAAAGTCCAACTTATCTAGAAGTTGTCTAGAAGCAGGAACAAGCACTGAGAGGCATCAGATAACATTGTTGACCGGCAAGAAACCACCAGAGAAATGAGCTTAAATAGCGACACCCACTACTGATGGAACCAGGTGAAACAGGAAAGAGGATGACAAGTCCAATTCCACAAGCGGCCACCGGGGGAGCCCAGAATCCAAATTCACAACAGTGGAGCATGTCTAGTCGGCACATGACCACAATGTATGCAAATCATATACAGTATTTGTGTTCATGTGACAGCCTGGTCTTGGCAGCGACACCTGAGAATTCTGACAGCATGCAATGTGCAAGCTATGAGGATTCAAACGTCTGCAGTTCCATAGAGTGACGTTCCGGCCCTCTTTGAGTGACATCACAACTCTTCAGACTTTACAGATCACACTGTGCTCTGTGTAACCTGGAAATGGCCTTTTTTAGTGTAAGCCTATGAAGCATCTTGACGAGACTCTGTAGGCTTGCATTGTAAAAGATAGCTCTGGCTCACGCATAGAGTGAGCCAGAAAGTCTGAAGAGAGGTGACGGCACTCAGAAGAGGACCAAAATGGTGATGGATACCAGCAGGGGCAGGCTGGTTTGGGAGCAAGATGGGCAGATGTGTCATCATTCTTAAAGGGAACCTGTCACCAGGTTTTTCCTATATAGCCTACTGCTACCACCTTTCAGCCCCATGTGACAGCAAGCTGGAATGCTGTATATATGACACCCTGTAAGGCAAAGAAAACCCTTTAATTATAATCACATATGGAGCGGTCCAATCCGATGGGTATCTCTGGTCTTGATCCGGCGCCTACTCTCTTCTTGAGATGCTGTCCTCCTCTGCTTCATGTGGATGACATGGCCTACGTCATCCACACCATGTTCCCCTTTGGACTCTTGAGCAGATGTACTTCTATCTGACCTGCTGAGGGCAGAGCAAAGTACTATAGTGCATATGCGCTGGCGCTCTTTGGCCTTTCCTCATGCATGTGCACTGCAGTTCTTTGCTCTGCCCTTGCAGAGCAGAGGGAAGTGCACCTGCGAAAGAGCCCAAGGGGAACACTGTGCAGATGACATAGGACGCGTCATCCACATGAATCAGAGGAGTACGGCATCGCAAGAAGAGAGGAGGTGCCATATAAAGACCAGCAACATCCATTGAACCGCACCAGTATAGTGTGTATAATAAAAGGTCTTTATTTTTCTTACAGGGTATCATATATACAGGTACCACTAAAAAGCAAAAAAACTGAGCGGCACTGACCCGTAATCCAACTTGAACCAGGACTCTTTGTGGGGATAACAGACGTTAACTCCTTAATGCGCCATAGCACGGGACCCGTAGAAGCGCAGGACAAGCGCAAAACGGCCGTCGTCCTCCTCTGCTCACACGAGCCTCGGCTCTCTCTCCCCCGGCCATAACTTTATTCTGGATGTATCGTTGTCAATAAAGAAGTGATTTTACTGAAGACCGGTGAGTGCCCTCATCATTTTGTTCTTATAAGGATTGCATATCATATATACAGCATTATAGAATGCTGTCACATGGGAGTGAGAGGCGGTGGCCATAGGTAATACCAGAAAAAGATGGTGACAGGTATTATGTGATATATATATATATATATTATTTGATTTTAAGATTAATTGAAATTGATATGTTTATATTAACATTGAGAAGAAATAATTTCAGCCTATTGGTTCTGCCTCCACAACAGCCATGGTCAGACATGTTGTCCCTCTGAAAAATTATTCACCCATATGATGTACACAGACATCAGGTGTTATATGCAGGATAATATGTGGCTGGTGTAGTATCTGATGTCTGTAGTCATAGTATAATATCCAACAGTCACATATTATCCAGTATATACATCTGATGTCAGTAGTCACACTATGTAATCTACCAGTCTCATTTTCTCCTGTACACTAGATGCAATATACAGTACAGATGGTGTCACAGATATATCATGTGCCAGTCACATATTCTACACATCAAAGGGGAGACAAAACATGCGCAGTACTAGTACAGTGCATGTCGTGAAGGAGTTAATGTTAAATATAGCATAGGACAAACCCTTTTATACATGTTAAACCTGCCCTGTACATTACATTCAGTGGCATCGTTTCATGTAAAACCTGATGGAAAATATAAAATGTTTAATATCTATTATGCTAACAGCTCTTTCACTATTATTAATTTCAAAGCCTTGGCAGTGGCAGATTCTGTTCTTATGAAGCTTTTACACTCTCTTACACACTCACTTTTTACCGGTTCCCCACCATTTATAATGAATTGTTGCCTTTTGTAGTATGCACAGCATGCAGTACAAGTGATTAAATATAAGCTGTTTTAACTTTACACATTTTTCAGCACGCACTTTTATTCTATCTCGTCTTTCATTGTGAAGCTGAGAATGCTGTGCTAATTGAAACAATGAGTGGATTAAAAAAAGCCAAAGAGCTTTATGCTGCAGAAATTGCAGGAGGAAATCCACTGTGTCCCATGTCAACACAGAAGGCACTCGCCAATTTAACTAAAAATGCTTTGTTGTTCGTTAGCGGCTGTTGCTGCTTTTTTACACCCAGGAATAGATTAGGTTTGCTACAATTGCAGATACATTTACCTTTCTTGTAGTTTTCCACTAATAAGCTAAATTAATAATATCATGTATGATAAAATAAAATGCAAATTTTTTTAATTAAACAGTTGTCCTTTACATTGCTTGAAGATATTTGGAGACTAAAGGTACCGTCACACTAAGCGACGCTGCAGCGATACAGACAATGATGCCGATCGCTGCAGCGTCGCTGTTTGGTCGCTGGAGAGCTGTCACACAGACCGCTCTCCAGCGACCAACGATGCCGAGGTCCCTGTGTAACCAGGGTAAACATCGGGTTGCTAAGCGCAGGGCCGCGCTTAGTAACCCGATGTTTACCCTGGTTACCAGTGTAAAATGTAAAAAAACAAACAGTACATACTCACCTTCGCGTCCCCCGGCGTCCGCTTCCTGCACTGACTGAGTGCCGGCCCTAACAGCAGAGCGGTGATGTCACCGCTGTGCTGCGCTTTCACTTTACGGCCACCGCTCAGTCAGTGCAGGAAGCGGACGCCGGGGGTTGCGAAGGTGAGTATGTAGTGTTTGTTTTTTTACATTTTACACTGGTAACCAGAGTAAACATCGGGTTACTAAGCGCGGCCCTGCGCTTAGTAACCCGATATTTACCCTGGTTACCATTGTAAAACATCGCTGGTATCGTTGCTTTTGCTGTCAAACACAACGATACACGGCGATCTGACGACCAAATAAATTCTGAACTTTAATCAACGACCAGCGATATCACAGCAGGATCCTGATCGCTGCTGCGTGTCAAACACAACGATATCGCTAGCCAGGATGCTGCAACGTCACGGATCGCTAGCGATATCGTTTAGTGTGACGGTACCTTAAGTCAAATATAATTGTATTTCACATTAAAATACATTTGTCTAATGGCTCAGCATGCTCAAAGTCTGAGCTTGAAGTTAAACAGATTAGAGATGTCAGGTTAGTAGCAGCATAGTTTCAGCTACCAGATGACATTACTGACCTGGTCTAAGAAAATATTCAAATTATCAATAGCCATGCAAAAATCTAATGGGATGATTATAATTATTGGAGCTTCATTACTTCCATATATGCCGGTTTATAGGGGGATTACTGTCTTTAGAATTCTTAGGCAGATCTTAAAAATTCAGGGCTTTTTGTAAATTTACTTAATAAATAGATGTCTTTGATTATTTTTTAATGATTGTCTAGGAAAGCGTTTTTTTTTTCTAAAAAAAAACCCACTATGCTACAGGAGATACAAAAGTATTGGGATATGCCTCTAAAAGGGTTAATCCCATCTCTCCCTTTCAAAGGGGAAATAACTGCTTCTAATCCCAACTATTACAGACATAATTACAAAAAAAGCTCGGTGTAGCTGCACTACGCTGTTTGCGTAATTCCCATGCAATAAATGGAAGTAACAGAAAAACATTGTTTCACTAACTTCCATCCATTTCTATGGGAGTTACAGAAGCAGTTGTGTTTGGCAGTTTTGGAAACCAACCTCCAGTGGCCAAGGGCTGAAAGTAGTTATTCCCATCTTGGCCACGAAATGACAACATGAAATAACATTTTATTCCTAGAATTCAGGCTTATAATTCAGGCCCTTCACCACAGACCTATAAAATGAAGCACCTGTAGTCTGCCTTTACAAACTTTTGTCAATCTAAAGAGCTCAATGAGTTTGAGCATAGTGTTGCAGTAGGATGTTACAGTTTGAACAAGTCAGTTCATGAAACGTCTTCCCTTCTTAATAATTAAAAGAGATGAATGTATCAGGCAAAATTAAATTTGCAGTTTGCACTGGTTTTACTGGGAAATCTGATTTGCAGAGAAGTTATCCTCCACAAATTTATTGTATCTTATTATGCTCTAAGACAATGGTTTGCAATTAATTTTCCCAATCGGCCACATGAGAAACCATGACTGTTATGGAGGGCTGAACCAATAGGGTGAAATTAATTCTGTTTAATATTAATAGCTTTGTCTAGACCTCACTGCAATTTGGAAGTTTCAGAGTTACTAAGTACCCCTAACTACTATGCCACCAGCCTTTATAGGCCTTACTGACACATTGCTACTGCCAGCCACAATAATTAAACTTGCCTTCCACTCTCCTCTTTACTTGGCTCTACTACTACTGGTTACTAATAGAGATGAGCAAATAGCTTCAGATAACTCCTTATCCGAATTCCTGGAGCGCTCCAGGTAATCAGCTGTTCGGCGCCACAGCTGCATGTGTCGCAGCTATGTAGAAGTCACAACACATGCATGGATAGCCTATTTGTTGTTACTGTCACACAGCCACGAAACATGCAGGTGCCGAACAGTTGATTATCGGGAGTGCTCCTGGTATCTGGGTTGTTGATGCAGCTCTTCAGGAAGCACCATAGCTATTCGGATAAGGAGTTATCTGAAGCTTTTCGCTCATACCTAGCTGCTAATCTTTTTCAGATGTCACTATTCATTGCAAATTGAACCATAATGCAAATAACTATTATTTTCCAATATTAAACCCTTTACCCCCAAGGGTGGTCGCAGTGTGCCGGGGGTTAATTTGCCGGGGGCGGTCCGTGACCACTCCTGGCACATAGTGCCGGATGTCAGCTGCGATAGGCAGCTGACACCCGGCCGTGATCGGCCGCGCTCCCCCCGTGAGCATGGCCGATCGCTATGACGTACTATCCCGTCGGTGGTCATACGGGCCCGCCCCACCTCGACGGGATAGTACGTCACATGTCAGAAAGGGGTTAATATTAACATATTAATTATTATTATTTATGTTAATATCAATTATATTGTAAAGACACACGCTGTGTGTCTTTCAATGGATCGCCGCACGTGAAACGTAGGAAAACCAAGGAATGCACGGACACCGAAGTGCTCGAGGAAAATCGGAGCAGGACCTGGCAGATCACGTGATGGCTGGGAAGGCGCCATGGGCGCAGCCAAAGTCTGAGAACAGATGAGAACCCACAGCTAGGTGAATGCTGGGTACGTAGTCAGGCAAGCCGAGGTCAGAAGCTGGGAAGACGAGCAGTAGCCAGGGACGAGACAGAAGGATGGTGGGAGACTAGTCGAGATCGGTAGCTAGACGGGAGCACAGAACAAAAGAACAAGATAGAGAGTGATCAAAGACAGAGCCAGGGGTCCAAACAAGAGAGTACAGAGCAGTAACGAATCAAGAGGCAGAAACAGAGTGACCCTGGCTGCTGCCTCCGCTGACATCCGCTTATGTCACGTTAAGTTTCCTGGTATATTTCTGCAGCACACTTATATAGCCACACTTAGAAGCAGCTAAACAGTCCCCTGGTCATACACACCAATGTCTCTAAATTTATATATCTATGATTAGACCAGGTGTGAGCAGTCGGGAGAAGCCACAAGGTGACAGTCAGGGAATCACAGCAGGGGTGGATTAAGACACAGGAGCTAGTATGAAGATATTGATTGCTACACAGGAGGGAAAGGTGACAGACCAAGATGGACAGATATAGACAGGTGTGAATTCCAATCAAAGGATTACAGGAAATTAGGGAACTATACTGGCAAAGACAGAAACACAGGTGTGAATGGGGCACTGTAATTATGCAGGATGTTACAGGAATTAACAGACAAGAGTTAATAGCATATGTTTGATGATACACTGCAGGAAAGGGAAATTGGAAACATACCTACAATAGACAAAGACTGGTGTGAAACAGTGATCAGTAGTGTTGAGCGATACTTTCCGATATCGGAAAGTATCGGTATCGGAAAGTATCGGCCGATACCGTCAAAATATCGGATCCAATCCGATACCGATACCCGATCCCAATGCAAGTCAATGGGACGAAAATATCGGAATTAAAATAAACCCTTAATAAACTTGTAGGTTCATTCTACATGAAGGAAAACAACTAAGAATAATGTAGGATGTATTGGGGGACGTGGCGGAGATATTAAAGGGACAGAGGTTTAGCCCAATGTAATAGAATAGCAGGATTTTTTATTTTTTTTTATGAAGTTCGGCGTTAGAAAGAATTTGACTATGTTATTTTTTTTTTTTTTTATGTCAGATATTGATGTTTCACTACTTCCACGCCCTTCACCTTCTTTTTTACTTCTCCCACGCTTTCTTCTTAATTATCCTCATCATCAGCTTCTTTGACATCAACTTCTTCACCTTATTCATCTTCTTCTTCATCTTCTACCTATTATTTTTTGGGTTACATTGTTCATATTCTTTTTATTTTACTATTATCTTCATCATATTCAACTTCTTCATCATATTCTTATTTGTGACAGGCATTCCCGTAGTTGTTATCTATAAAAGTTTGAAGATTACACCTTCCGTTCTGCCTGTCACAAACCAGTTACATTTGTCCGCGTTCAGTTTGGCCTGCAGCATCAGGCTTTATCCAGGGGCACCACGAGGAGGAACGGACTCACCCCCATACACTGCTTAGTCTTCTTCTGCTTATAATTTACATAATATTTTTTTGCTCTGATATTTTGTGTTATGCTTAATGTCCTTCTGCTCTTTGTTCTGCAGCCTCTTGTTCTTCTGCTTCTCGGTCTTCCAGGTCGTCGTCGTCTCCAGGGTCGTCGTCTCCGGGGTCGTCGTCATCGGGGTGGTCTCCGGGGTCGTCGTCATCGGGGTGGTCTTCAGGGTCATCGTCTCCAGGGTCGTCGTCATCACGGTGGTTGTCGTCTCTGGTGTCGTCGTCATCTTAGGGGTGTTCTTCCGGGTCATCGTGTTTAGTCTCTTGAACTTGGAAATGTAGCAGAAGGTACAAGAAGGCTGAGAAAATGCCGAGAACCAGCTGATGGAACTGGAACTCGGATGGCTACCCGAAGGTCCAAGAGCCAATGGAACTACCGAGGACCAGCTGACGTTACTGGAACCCGGTTACTAAGCAGGAGGTACCCGTGCCTGAAAGCACTACCAAGGACCACCTGACGTTGGTGGAACTCGGATACCCAGAGGGAGGCACCTAAGCCAAAGGCTCTGCCCGGAACCAGCTGACGGTACTGGAACCAGGATGGGGAGCAGAAGGTACAAGAGCAAAAGACACTGCCGAGAACCAGCTGACGGTGCTGGAACCCGGATGGGTAGCCGAAGGTCCAAGAGCCAATGGAACTACCGAGGACCAGCTGACGTTACTGGAACCCGGTTACTAAGCAGGAGGTACCCGTGCCTGAAAGCACTACCAAGGACCACCTGACGTTGGTGGAACTCGGATACCCAGAGGGAGGCACCTAAGCCAAAGGCTCTGCCCGGAACCAGCTGACGGTACTGGAACCAGGATGTGGAGCAGAAGGTACAAGAGCAAGTGTCTGCGTGGCTTTTGCAGGACACGTTGCCGGCTGCACAGCAGGGGAACAGCTGGCGGTGCTGGACCCCACTGACACATTGGCGAGGTGTTTGGCTCTGTGCAGCCAGCACTTCCGGACAGCAACGAGCGGTGTTGTAGCCCGGGCTCTGCAGGGGGAGCAGAGTGTAGGCCGAAGCCTACTTGAACCAATTTCAAAGGTAACCTTTAACCCCCCCTCAGGGGTTAGAAAGTAGAAGAGCCACAGCTTATGCAGCAGTAGTGCTGCACAAGTCAAAGGTTGCTCTTTTAATTTCGCTCCTTGCACACGCTGAATGAAACACGTATAACATTTAGCCCTTTATACAGTCAAACTGTGTTGGAGGCGCGAGTTCCCTTTGTAATGAGACGCAGCACAGGTGTCAAGAATCCCACCTTGGTGCTGGGTGCAGCCTCCTGAGCGTTGTTATTTGCTGTACAGGAGTCTGCGCTGTCGTGTTATCCCCTGGCCTAGCGCCGTTAGCGCTGCCCATCTTCTGGCATCATGTAATGTCGGCCGGTGCGGTTCGCGATGCCCATGAATCCCAGCCCCGCAGTGTCTTAACATTGTTAAAACACTGCGGGGCTGGGATTCAGGGCCTGGCGCAGCACATATGTTCGCCTCTCACACTCGGGTCCTTACACCCGCTTCAGACTGTGCGGCGTCATCTGATCCCTTATCGCATGCCACGGCCATGAAGCCGCACAGTCCGAAGAAGGCGGAAGGAGAGGAGGGACAGGCGAACTGATGCACTGATCCTGCCCATCAATCACACCCTCGCAGTCCCAATAAATAAGACACCGAGGGGCGTTGTGTGGGTCAGGGCGGCCGCAGAGGCGCAGGCAGCCAAACCATGATGCCAGAAGACGGGCAGCGCTACCAAGGGGGTTGCAGCGTGTCATTACAAAGGAAAGTCACACCACCGGGACGGTTAAATGGTCACACAGAGGACACATTGCAGACGTGTTTTCAGTTCCACATGTGCGAGGAGAATACGTTTCTGAGCCACCTTGCACACATGCAGCATTACCGCTGTACAAGGTGGCTGGATAACGTAAAAACGCCTGGGGGAGGGGGGACAGGTTCCCTTCAATTTCAGTTCTTGTGTCTGCGTGGCTTTTGCAGGACACGTTGCCGGCTGCACAGCAGGGGAACAGCTGGCGGTGCTGGACCCCACTGACACATTGGCTGGTGTTTTTCTCTGTGCAGCTAGCACATCTGGGCAAAAACTGGCGGTGTGTTAGAGCCCAGGGACAGCAGGAGGAGGAGCAGGAGGAGGAGGAGCAGGGGGAGGGGAGTGTAGGCCGAAGCCTGCACAGGCGGCAGCTTTGGGTGTGTTGTGTCTGCGTGACTTTTGCAGGACACGTTGCCGGCTACACAGCAGGGGAACAGCTGGCGGTGCTGGACCCCACTGACACATTGGCGAGGTGTTTGGCTCTGTGCAGCCAGCACTTCCGGACAGCAACTAGCGTTGTTGGAGCCCGGGCTCTGCAGGTGGAGCAGAGTGTAGGCCGAAGCCTAATTGAACCGATTTCAAAAGTCACCTTTAACCCCCCCTCAGGGGTTACAAAGTAGAAGAGCCACAGCTTATGCAGCAGCAGTGCTGCGCAAGTCAAAGGTTGCTCTTGTAATTTTTCTCCTTGCACACGCTGAATGGAACACGTATAACATTCAGCCCTTTAGACAGTCAAACTGTGTAATGGAGGCGAGAGTTCCCTTTGTAATGAGACGCAGCACAGGTGTCAAGAATCCCACCTTGGTGCTGGGTGCAGCCTCCCGAGCGTTGTTATTTGCTGTACAGGAGTCTGCGCTGTCGTGTTATCCCCTGGCCTAGCGCCGTTAGCGCTGCCCATCTTCTGGCATCATGTAATGTCGGCCGGTGCGGTTCGCGATGCCCATGAATCCCAGCCCCGCAGTGTCTTAACATTGTTAAAACACTGCGGGGCTGGGATTCAGGGCCTGGCGCAGCACATATGTTCGCCTCTCACACTCGGGTCCTTACACCCGCTTCAGACTGTGCGGCGTCATCTGATCCCTTATCGCATGCCACGGCCATGAAGCCGCACAGTCCGAAGAAGGCGGAAGGAGAGGAGGGACAGGCGAACTGATGCACTGATCCTGCCCATCAATCACACCCTCGCAGTCCCAATAAATAAGACACCGAGGGGCGTTGTGTGGGTCAGGGCGGCCGCAGAGGCGCAGGCAGCCAAACCATGATGCCAGAAGACGGGCAGCGCTACCAAGGGGGTTGCAGCGTGTCATTACAAAGGAAAGTCACACCACCGGGACGGTTAAATGGTCACACAGAGGACACATTGCAGACGTGTTTTCAGTTCCACATGTGCGAGGAGAATACGTTTCTGAGCCACCTTGCACACATGCAGCATTACCGCTGTACAAGGTGGCTGGATAACGTAAAAACGCCTGGGGGAGGGGGGACAGGTTCCCTTCAATTTCAGTTCTTGTGTCTGCGTGGCTTTTGCAGGACACGTTGCCGGCTGCACAGCAGGGGAACAGCTGGCGGTGCTGGACCCCACTGACACATTGGCTGGTGTTTTTCTCTGTGCAGCTAGCACATCTGGGCAAAAACTGGCGGTGTGTTAGAGCCCAGGGACAGCAGGAGGAGGAGCAGGAGGAGGAGGAGCAGGGGGAGGGGAGTGTAGGCCGAAGCCTGCACAGGCGGCAGCTTTGGGTGTGTTGTGTCTGCGTGACTTTTGCAGGACACGTTGCCGGCTACACAGCAGGGGAACAGCTGGCGGTGCTGGACCCCACTGACACATTGGCGAGGTGTTTGGCTCTGTGCAGCCAGCACTTCCGGACAGCAACTAGCGTTGTTGGAGCCCGGGCTCTGCAGGTGGAGCAGAGTGTAGGCCGAAGCCTAATTGAACCGATTTCAAAAGTCACCTTTAACCCCCCCTCAGGGGTTACAAAGTAGAAGAGCCACAGCTTATGCAGCAGCAGTGCTGCGCAAGTCAAAGGTTGCTCTTGTAATTTTTCTCCTTGCACACGCTGAATGGAACACGTATAACATTCAGCCCTTTAGACAGTCAAACTGTGTAATGGAGGCGAGAGTTCCCTTTGTAATGAGACGCAGCACAGGTGTCAAGAATCCCACCTTGGTGCTGGGTGCAGCCTCCCGAGCGTTGTTATTTGCTGTACAGGAGTCTGCGCTGTCGTGTTATCCCCTGGCCTAGCGCCGTTAGCGCTGCCCATCTTCTGGCATCATGTAATGTCGGCCGGTGCGGTTCGCGATGCCCATGAATCCCAGCCCCGCAGTGTCTTAACATTGTTAAAACACTGCGGGGCTGGGATTCAGGGCCTGGCGCAGCACATATGTTCGCCTCTCACACTCGGGTCCTTACACCCGCTTCAGACTGTGCGGCGTCATCTGATCCCTTATCGCATGCCACGGCCATGAAGCCGCACAGTCCGAAGAAGGCGGAAGGAGAGGAGGGACAGGCGAACTGATGCACTGATCCTGCCCATCAATCACACCCTCGCAGTCCCAATAAATAAGACACCGAGGGGCGTTGTGTGGGTCAGGGCGGCCGCAGAGGCGCAGGCAGCCAAACCATGATGCCAGAAGACGGGCAGCGCTACCAAGGGGGTTGCAGCGTGTCATTACAAAGGAAAGTCACACCACCGGGACGGTTAAATGGTCACACAGAGGACACATTGCAGACGTGTTTTCAGTTCCACATGTGCGAGGAGAATACGTTTCTGAGCCACCTTGCACACATGCAGCATTACCGCTGTACAAGGTGGCTGGATAACGTAAAAACGCCTGGGGGAGGGGGGACAGGTTCCCTTCAATTTCAGTTCTTGTGTCTGCGTGGCTTTTGCAGGACACGTTGCCGGCTGCACAGCAGGGGAACAGCTGGCGGTGCTGGACCCCACTGACACATTGGCTGGTGTTTTTCTCTGTGCAGCTAGCACATCTGGGCAAAAACTGGCGGTGTGTTAGAGCCCAGGGACAGCAGGAGGAGGAGCAGGAGGAGGAGGAGCAGGGGGAGGGGAGTGTAGGCCGAAGCCTGCACAGGCGGCAGCTTTGGGTGTGTTGTGTCTGCGTGACTTTTGCAGGACACGTTGCCGGCTACACAGCAGGGGAACAGCTGGCGGTGCTGGACCCCACTGACACATTGGCGAGGTGTTTGGCTCTGTGCAGCCAGCACTTCCGGACAGCAACTAGCGTTGTTGGAGCCCGGGCTCTGCAGGTGGAGCAGAGTGTAGGCCGAAGCCTAATTGAACCGATTTCAAAAGTCACCTTTAACCCCCCCTCAGGGGTTACAAAGTAGAAGAGCCACAGCTTATGCAGCAGCAGTGCTGCGCAAGTCAAAGGTTGCTCTTGTAATTTTTCTCCTTGCACACGCTGAATGGAACACGTATAACATTCAGCCCTTTAGACAGTCAAACTGTGTAATGGAGGCGAGAGTTCCCTTTGTAATGAGACGCAGCACAGGTGTCAAGAATCCCACCTTGGTGCTGGGTGCAGCCTCCCGAGCGTTGTTATTTGCTGTACAGGAGTCTGCGCTGTCGTGTTATCCCCTGGCCTAGCGCCGTTAGCGCTGCCCATCTTCTGGCATCATGTAATGTCGGCCGGTGCGGTTCGCGATGCCCATGAATCCCAGCCCCGCAGTGTCTTAACATTGTTAAAACACTGCGGGGCTGGGATTCAGGGCCTGGCGCAGCACATATGTTCGCCTCTCACACTCGGGTCCTTACACCCGCTTCAGACTGTGCGGCGTCATCTGATCCCTTATCGCATGCCACGGCCATGAAGCCGCACAGTCCGAAGAAGGCGGAAGGAGAGGAGGGACAGGCGAACTGATGCACTGATCCTGCCCATCAATCACACCCTCGCAGTCCCAATAAATAAGACACCGAGGGGCGTTGTGTGGGTCAGGGCGGCCGCAGAGGCGCAGGCAGCCAAACCATGATGCCAGAAGACGGGCAGCGCTACCAAGGGGGTTGCAGCGTGTCATTACAAAGGAAAGTCACACCACCGGGACGGTTAAATGGTCACACAGAGGACACATTGCAGACGTGTTTTCAGTTCCACATGTGCGAGGAGAATACGTTTCTGAGCCACCTTGCACACATGCAGCATTACCGCTGTACAAGGTGGCTGGATAACGTAAAAACGCCTGGGGGAGGGGGGACAGGTTCCCTTCAATTTCAGTTCTTGTGTCTGCGTGGCTTTTGCAGGACACGTTGCCGGCTGCACAGCAGGGGAACAGCTGGCGGTGCTGGACCCCACTGACACATTGGCTGGTGTTTTTCTCTGTGCAGCTAGCACATCTGGGCAAAAACTGGCGGTGTGTTAGAGCCCAGGGACAGCAGGAGGAGGAGCAGGAGGAGGAGGAGCAGGGGGAGGGGAGTGTAGGCCGAAGCCTGCACAGGCGGCAGCTTTGGGTGTGTTGTGTCTGCGTGACTTTTGCAGGACACGTTGCCGGCTACACAGCAGGGGAACAGCTGGCGGTGCTGGACCCCACTGACACATTGGCGAGGTGTTTTTCTCTGTGCAGCTAGCAGTACCGGGCCCCAACTGGCGGTGTTGGAGCCCAGGGTCAGCAGGAGGAGCAGGGGGAGCGGAGTGTAGGCCGAAGCCTGCACTCGAGCAAGTTGAAAGGAAACCTTTAACCCCCCCCCCCCCCAGGCGTTTGTAGCTGAAAGAGCCATTGTGTACAGCACTAATGCTGGAAAAGGTAAACTTAGCTCTTTTAATTATGGTCCTTGCACATGCGGAACCTAACAGTTATGAAATGTGTCCCCTCACAGCGTTAAACCGTCCGGTAGGTGGAACTTTCCTTTGTCGTGTGACGCAGCACAGCCATCATTTTTACCCCCTTGGCGCCGTGCGCCGCCTCCTCAGCGTTGTTTTAATCTGTCCCGGAGCCTGGGCTGTTAGGTTAGCCCTTGGCCATGCACACATTTTGCGCTGCCCGTCTTCTGACATCATTTGGTGTCAGGCTGGCTGCGCCTGTGCGGGTGCGCTGGCCGAGATCCCGCCTCGCAGTGTCGTCTAATGTAATCCCACCGCGGGCCTGTGATCCGTGCCCGTGCGCAGTGCATATCCTCTCCTCTCACTCCCCTCCCTACGGCTTTTTCAGACTGTGCGGTGTCACGGCCGTGGCATGCTATTAGGGACCAGCTGACATCGCACAGTCTGAAGAAGCCGTAGGGAGGGGAGTGAGAGGAGAGGATATGCACTGCGCACGGGCACGGATCACAGGCCCGCGGTGGGATTACATTAGACGACACTGCGAGGCGGGATCTCGACCAGCGCACCCGCACAGGCGCAGCCAGCCTGACACCAAATGAGGTCAGAAGACGGGCAGCGCAACATGTGTGCATGGCCAAGGGCTAACCTAACAGCGCAGGCTCCGGGACAGATTAAAACAACGCTGAGGAGGCGGCGCACGGCGCCAAGGGGGTAAAAATGATGGCTGTGCTGCGTCACACGACAAAGGAAAGTTCCACCTACCGGACGGTTTAACGCTGTGTGGGGACACATTTCATAAGTGTTTGGTTCAGCATGTGCAAGGAGCATCACGAAAAGAGGCACTTTTTCCCTTTGCATCATTACTGCTGCACAAGGTGGCTCCTTCAGTAACAAACGCCTGGGGGGGGGGGGGGGTCAGGTTCCCTTACATTTAACTTGTTGTGCCTGCGTGGCGGTCGCAGTACACGTTGCCGTATACACAGCAGGGGAACAGCTGGCGGTGCTGAACCCCACTAACACATTGGCGAGGTGTTTGGCTCTGTGCGTACAGCACTTCTGGACGGCAACTGGCGGTGTTGGAGCCCAGGGGCAGGTGGAGGAGGAGGAGGTTGGAGGAGGTTGGAGGAGGTAGGAGGGATTGCCACACACACAGCAGGGGAACAGCTGACGTTACTGAACCCCAATAACAGAGGAGGGACTGTTGACTGTGCGTACAGCACTTCTGGACGGCAACTGGCGGTGTTGAAGCCCAGGGACGGGTGGAGGAGGAGGAGGTTGGAGGAGGTAGGAGGGATTGCCACACACACAGCAGGGGAACAGCTGACGTTACTGAACCCCAATAACAGAGGAGGGACTGTTGACTGTGCGTACAGCACTTCTGGACGGCAACTGGCGGTGTTGGAGCCCAGGGACGGGTGGAGGAGGAGGAGGTTGGAGGAGGTAGGAGGGATTGCCACACACACAGCAGGGGAACAGCTGACGTTACTGAACCCCAATAACAGAGGAGGGACTGTTGACTGTGCGTACAGCACTTCTGGACGGCAACTGGCGGTGTTGGAGCCCAGGGACGGTTGGAGGAGGAGGAGGTTGGAGGAGGTAGGAGGGATTGCCACACACACAGCAGGGGAACAGCTGACGTTACTGAACCCCAATAACAGAGGAGGGACTGTTGACTGTGCGTACAGCACTTCTGGACGGCAACTGGCGGTGTTGGAGCCCAGGGGCAGGTGGAGGAGGAGGAGGTTGGAGGAGGTAGGAGGAGGTAGGAGGGATTGCCACACACACAGCAGGGGAACAGCTGACGTTACTGAACCCCAATAACAGAGGAGGGACTGTTGACTGTGCGTACAGCACTTCTGGACGGCAACTGGCGGTGTTGGAGCCCAGGGACGGGTGGAGGAGGAGGAGGTTGGAGGAGGTAGGAGGGATTGCCACACACACAGCAGGGGAACAGCTGACGTTACTGAACCCCAATAACAGAGGAGGGACTGTTGACTGTGCGTACAGCACTTCTGGACGGCAACTGGCGGTGTTGGAGCCCAGGGACGGGTGGAGGAGGAGGAGGTTGGAGGAGGTAGGAGGGATTGCCACACACACAGCAGGGGAACAGCTGACGTTACTGAACCCCAATAACAGAGGAGGGACTGTTGACTGTGCGTACAGCACTTCTGGACGGCAACTGGCGGTGTTGGAGCCCAGGGGCAGGTGGAGGAGGAGGAGGTTGGAGGAGGTAGGAGGAGGTAGGAGGGATTGCCACACACACAGCAGGGGAACAGCTGACGTTACTGAACCCCAATAACAGAGGAGGGACTGTTGACTGTGCGTACAGCACTTCTGGACGGCAACTGGCGGTGTTGGAGCCCAGGGACGGGTGGAGGAGGAGGAGGTTGGAGGAGGTAGGAGGGATTGCCACACACACAGCAGGGGAACAGCTGACGTTACTGAACCCCAATAACAGAGGAGGGACTGTTGACTGTGCGTACAGCACTTCTGGACGGCAACTGGCGGTGTTGGAGCCCAGGGACAGGTGGAAAAGCAGAGGAACACAATGTAGGCCGAAGCCTGAGAAAGTCGAAAGGGAACCTTTAACCCCCCCCCAAGGCGTTTGTAGCTGAAAGAGCCAGCTTGTGCAGCACAAAAGATGCAAAAGGAAAAGGTGGCTCTTTTCATCATGCTCCTTGCAAACACAGAACTAAACACTTATAAAATGTGTCCCCTGCAACCGTAAAACCGTCCCGGAGGTGGGACTTTCCTTCGTAATGTGACGCAGCCCAGCCGTCATTCCTACCCCCCCGGCGCCGCGCACCGGCTCCTCAGCGTTGTTTTATTCCGTCAAGGAGCCTGCGCTGTTATGTTATCCCGTGGCCAGGCACACTTAGCGCTGCCCGTCTTCTGGCATCATTTGGTGTCTGGATGGCTGCGCCTGTGCGGCCGCGCTGGCAGAGAGCCCGCCTCGCAGTGTCTTCTGATTTAATCCCACTGGGGGCCTGGGATCCATGGACATGCGCACTGCATATCTGAACCTCCACCTCTCACTCATCTCCCTATGGCTTCTTCAGACTGTGCGGTGTCACGGCCGTGGCATGCTGTTAGGGACCAGCTGACACCGAACAGTCTGAAGAAGCCATAGGGAAATGAGTGAGAGGTGGAGGTTCAGATATGCACTGCGCATGTCCATGGATCCCAGGCCCCCAGTGGGATTAAATCAGAAGACACTGCGAGGCGGGCTCTCTGCCAGCGCGGCCGCACAGGCGCAGCCATCCAGACACCAAATGATGCCAGAAGACGGGCAGCGCTAAGTGTGCCTGGCCACGGGATAACATAACAGCGCAGGCTCCAGGACGGAATAAAACAACGCTGAGGAGCCGGTGCGCGGCGCCGGGGGGGTAGGAATGACGGCTGGGCTGCGTCACATTACGAAGTAAAGTCCCACCTCCGGGACGGTTTTACGGTATCAGTGGACACATTTTATAAGTGTTAAGTTCTGCGTGTGCAAGGAGCTAAACAAAAATAGCTACCTTTTCCTTGGGCAGCATTACTGCTGCACAAGGTGGCTCTTTCAGTAACAAACGCCTTGGGGGGGGGGGGACAGATTCCCTTACATTTCAGTTGTTGTGTCAGCGTGGCGGTCGCATGACACATTGCCGGCTACACAGCTGGGGATCAGCTGACATTACTGAAACCCAATAACACTGGGTCGTATGTTTTGACTGTGCAGACGGCACGTCTGAGCCTCAACTGGCGGTGTTGGAGCCCAGGAATTTAAGTTCAGGTGGTAGAAAGATGAACACAACAGGAGACCTGGATAACGTATACAGTGACCTAATTATTCAATCAGGAGGAGGAGTGGCAAATTCCGGCGAGATCCAGGCCTTGTTCATTTTCAGGAAAGTAAGCCGGTCAACGTTATCGGAGGATAGTCGCATGCGACGGTCAGTTAGTACACCACCTGCAGCACTAAAGACACGTTCCGATAATACACTGGCCGCAGGGCAAGACAGCACCTCCAATGCATACTGGCTTAGCTCTGGCCATGTATCCAGCTTTGAGACCCAAAACTTGAAAGGGGAAGAGCCGTCTGGGAGTACAGCAAGAGGGCAAGACATGTAGTCTGTCACCATCTGACGGAACCGTTGCCTCCTGCTGACTGGAGCCGTCTGTGATGGTAGAGACTTTTGTGGCGGGCACAGAAAACTGTGCCACAGTTCGGCCATACTGGTCTTGCCTTGGGCAGAGGCACTGCTTCTGCTCCCTCTTTGTGCAGAGCCTCCACCACGGCCTGGACGCACTGAGCTGCTTTGGAATGCACTAGCAGCACTTCTCTCAGTTGGAATGGAGAAGATGATGGAATTGACCAGTGTGTCTTGGTACTCCCGCATTTTTCGCTCCCGGTTCAACGGTGTGATGAGGCTTTCTACGTTGTCCCGGTAGCGAGGATCGAGGAGGGTGAACACCCAATAATCAGACATGTTGAGAATGTGGGCGATGCGGCGGTCGTTTCTCAGGCACTGCAGCATGTAATCCACCATGTGCTGCAGACTGCCAACTGCCCAAGAAACGCTGTCCCCTGCTGGAGGCGTGATCTCTGCCCGCTCGTCATCACCCCACCCTCGCTGTACACACTGAGTACTGGACAATTGTGTAACTCCCTCCTCTGGACGGATGTCTTCCTCCTCCATTGACTCCTCCTCATCCTCCTCACAAACGGTCCCCTGCCTACGCGTTTGTGAGGAACCACGTGGCGCTGACTGTCCAGAAGATGATGGAAATGGTGAATCCTCATCCTCCACCTCTTCCACAACATCATCCCTTAGCGCTTGCAGTGATTTTTCAAGCAGGCAGATAAGGGGGACAGTCATGCTGACTAGTGCATCATCTGCACTCGCCATCCGCGTGGAATAATCAAAGGGACGCAAAACCTGGCAGACGTCATTCATAGTGGCCCACTCTGTGGTTGTGAAGTCTGTACGGCGCTGACTGCGACTTTTTTGCGCCTGAAGCAGCTGGTACTCCATTACAGCTTGCTGCTGCTCACACAACCGCTCCAACATATGTAACGTGGAATTCCACCTGGTAGGTAGGTCACATATGATGCGATGTTCCGGCAGGCGGTGTCGGCGCTGCAGAGCCGCAATGCGCGCTTTTGCCGTGCTGGAACGCCGCAAGTGAGCACACTCTAGGCGGACCTTGTGCAGCAGTGCATCAAGATCCGGATAGTCCCTCAAAAAGCTCTGCACGACCAAATTGAGCACATGTGCCAGACATGGGATGTGAGTGAGGTTGCCGAGGCCCAGAGCTGCCACCAGATTTCGGCCATTATCACACACTACCATGCCTGGCTGGAGATTCGCTGGCACAAACCACACATCGCTCTCCTGCTTGATGGCATTCCAGAGCTCCTGCGCTGTGTGGCTACGATTCCCCAAGAAAATTAATTTCAAGACGGCCTGTTGACGTTTGGCCACGGCTGTGCTCATGTCGGTCGTAACAGGTACACGTTCATCACGGGTCCATGTGGAGGTGGACTGTGACGGCTCCTGCAGCGATGATTCTGAGGAACTGGTGTAAGAGGAGGAGTCAATGCGTACAGAATGGATTCCTGCAATCCTTGGAGTGGGCAGGACACGTCCTGCGCCACTCGCACGGTCTGTACCCGGCTCAACGACATTAACCCAATGGGCAGTGAGGGAAAGGTATCGCCCCTGTCCATGTTGACTGGTCCACGCATCGGTGGTGAGGTGGACCTTGCTACTGACGGCGTTCAGTAGCGCGTGTTTTATGTGTCCCTCCACATGCTTCTGCAGGGCAGGGACGGCTTGCCTGCTGAAGTAAAAGCGGCTGGGCACTTTGTACTGTGGGACTGCCAATGACATGAAGTCACGGAAGCTGTCAGTCTCCACCAGCCTGAATGACAGCATTTCCAGTGACAGAAGTTTGGCAATGCCTGCAGTCAGAGCCTGTGCTCGTGGGTGGTTTGACGAGAAAGGCCGCCTTTTCTCCCATGCCTGTACTACCGATGGCTGTAGACTGGGCTGGGAGTGTGTGGATGACTGGGAAAGTGGCGCTGCGGGTGGAATTACAGCGGGTCTCTGGACAACAGGGGCAGAGGTTCTTCCACGGCGATCCTGGGAGGACGCCGAACCAGCTGCGTGTGAGGTAGAGGAAGAGGCAACACGAGCTGAAGAGGTGGTAGCTGCCGCTGTTGGTTGGCCTACCTCTTCAGTGTGTTTTTCTAACTCCGCCGGGTGCCTGTTGCGCACATGTTTCCACATGTTGGAGGTATTGAGGTTGCTGACATTTCGACCTCTTTTGACTTTTTGATGACACACGTTGCATCTGACATAGCAAATGTCATCTGCAACTGTGTCAAAAAAGGACCAGGCACTGCAAGTCTTGGGAGCGCCCTTTTTGGCTTTTGGAAGAGACATGCTCCTAACGGGTGCCAAAGCGGAGGCTGCAGGATCCGCAGTCTTCCCCCTCCCTCTCCCTCTTTGGGCCGTACGGGGAATCTCTTCCTCAGAGCTGCTCCCACCACCTTCCTGTCCCTCACGCCAAGATGGGTCGAGGACCTCATCATCTACACTACCCTCTGCCCCCAACTGCTCCTCCTGGGTAGTCTCAGCAGCAGAGCACGCACCAGTAAGTGGCACCTGAGTGTCATCATCAGCTGATGCGGCCTGCGATGTGGTGACCGGAGCCACTGGCCCACCCGCCTCTTCAGAGGAAGACAGAAAAAGCTGTTGGGCATCACTGCACCCTGCCTCTTCTTCCATTTCTCCAATGCTGCTTGGCTGGCCCCCTGTTTCCAAGCCAAGAGATTCAGAGAACAGAAGTAGAGACGGCTCCTGTCCTGGGCTCTCTGTCTGCCTGGGCAATTTGGCAGGTGGTGAAGAGACAGATGGCTGCTCTCCAGTGCTCTGTGTCTGAGAGGATGTGGCACTAATGGAAGTTGATGCATTAGCTGCCATCCATCCGACAACAGCTTCAATTTGTTCTTCACGCAGCAGCGGTGTACGGCGCTCGGACACAAAGCTTCGCATGAACGACTGTTGCCTGGTGAAAGTGGGTGCTGATGAGTCACCGGTGCCCGCAGCAGGCACAGAATCCCCACGTCCCCTCCCTGCTCCGCGACGGCTCCCACGCCCCCGTGCCTTACTCACTGCCTTCTTCATCTTGGTTGACTGATAAAGATAAGCAGAAAAGTACTAACGGATTTGTGTGCTTATTCCTGAGCAACTCCTCCTAACAGGTATAAGAAGCACTAATTATCTAAAGTGTGGACTAGACACAAATATGAGCTAATGTGGCCTACAGAAATGTAAAGTGGTGTAACTGGTGTGTTTGGTGAACTTTATTATTTATTTATTTTTTGGGGGCTGAACTGACAACAGATAGAGCTGCAGTCACACGGAGACCGTGCAGACAGACGTAAACGGCGCTACAAGGCCCAAAAACCCTCCTCTACTTTATCCTATGTAGTGTTTTTCCACAAATTAGCTGGAGACGGGTGGAAAGACACTAATAGGATTTTTTTGAATAAATTAGCAGCAGACTACACTATTTTGAAAAAAAAGAAAATTGATTTGGCGGTATGACGCAGTGAAAAACCCTGAGCTGGAGACAACCAGGCTATAGCTGCTCACAGATTACAGGGCGAGCTGCAGTCACACGGAGACCGTGCAGACAGCCGTAAACGGCGCTGCAAGGCCCAAAAACCCTCCTCTACTTTATCCTATGTAGTGTTTTTCCACAAATTAGCTGGAGACGGGTGGAAAGACACTAATAGGATTTTTTTAAATTAATTAGCAGCAGACTACACTACTTTGAAAAAAAAGAAAATTGATTTGGCGGTATGACGCAGTGAAAAACCCTGAGCTGGAGACAACCAGGCTATAGCTGCTCACAGATTACAGGGCGAGCTGCAGTCACACGGAGACCGTGCAGACAGCCGTAAACGGCGCTGCAAGGCCCAAAAACCCTCCTCTACTTTATCCTATGTAGTGTTTTTCCACAAATTAGCTGGAGACGGGTGGAAAGACACTAATAGGATTTTTTTAAATTAATTAGCAGCAGACTACACTACTTTGAAAAAAAAGAAAATTGATTTGGCGGTATGACGCAGTGAAAAACCCTGAGCTGGAGACAACCAGGCTACAGCTGCTCACAGATTACAGGGCGAGCTGCAGTCACACGGAGACCGTGCAGACAGCCGTAAACGGCGCTGCAAGGCCCAAAAACCCTCCTCTACTTTATCCTATGTAGTGTTTTTCCACAAATTAGCTGGAGACGGGTGGAAAGACACTAATAGGATTTTTTTAAATTAATTAGCAGCAGACTACACTACTTTGAAAAAAAAGAAAATTGATTTGGCGGTATGACGCAGTGAAAAACCCTGAGCTGGAGACAACCAGGCTACAGCTGCTCACAGATTACAGGGCGAGCTGCAGTCACACGGAGACCGTGCAGACAGCCGTAAACGGCGCTGCAAGGCCCAAAAACCCTCCTCTACTTTATCCTATGTAGTGTTTTTCCACAAATTAGCTGGAGACGGGTGGAAAGACACTAATAGGATTTTTTTGAATAAATTAGCAGCAGACTACACTACTTGGGAAAAAAAAAAAAAAAAGGAACAGTATGAGGCAATGAACCACCCTCCCTGAACTGAATACAACCAACTATGGATGGCCTATGTGGCTGCACTCAGACTGGAGACTGGGCTGCACTCACACACACACACACACAGACCCTGCAGATCGCTGTGAAAACAGCGCTACAAGGCAAAAGCAAGGTGAATAGTAGGTGAACACAGCGGTTGCTAAATTAGCCTTTGGAAAGCACAAAGAAGCAAATCGCTATCTCTAAACTGTCCCTCAGTCAGCAAACAGCGTCCTGTCACTAACTGAATTCACAGCAGAGTGATCGCAAAATGGCGCCAGCGACTTTTAAACTGCATCATGACATCATTACACCAGCCAATCACAGCCTTGCCAGTAGTTTCATGCCCTCCATGCTAAACAGGATGTGCCCACACTTGGAATCAATCTCATTGGCTGAATTTCTGCTTTTTGAATCTTAGAACTTCCGATTCCGGTATCCGATACGCGGCAAGTATCGGAATCCCGGTATCGGAATTCCGATACCGCAAGTATCGGCCGATACCCGATACTTGCGGTATCGGAATGCTCAACACTAGTGATCAGTGAATATGATGGATAATATTGTAATCACAAGACATAGCCACAAATTGTCACATTGGAGACACATACAGACCATAACGATATATTACTAGCAGGCTGATGTGGCATTATGTTTTTTGGCTGTCATATGAATCCTGCTTACCATTTCTGGCTGATTCTATATTTTACCAGGGCTGGCTAAGTATGGCAATACATTTTTGTAAATGATGTAAACGTCCACCTCTTTTGCTGCCATAACATTTAACCCCTTCACCCCCAAGGGTGGTTTGCACATTAATGACCGGGCCAAATTTTACAATTCTGACCACTGTCCCTTTATGAGGTTATAACTCTGGAACGCTTCAACGGATCCCAGTGATTCTGACACTGTTTTCTCGTGACATATTGTAATTCATGATAGTGGTAAAATTTCTTTGATATTACCTGCGTTTATTTGTGAAAAAAATGGAAATTTGGCGAAAATTTTGAAAATTTCGCAATTTTCCAACTTTGAATTTTTATGCAATTAAATCACAGTGATATGTCACACAAAATACTTAATAAGTAACATTTCCCACATGTCTACTTTACATCAGCACCATTTTGGAACCAAAATTTTTTTTGTTAGGGAGTTATAAGGGTTAAAAGTTGACCAGCAATTTCTCATTTTTACAACACCATTTTTTTTTAGGGACCACATCTCATTTGAAGTCATTTTGAGGGGTCTATATGATAGAAAATACCCAAGTAACGAAAAAACCTAGCACTCAACTTGATGCTTATGTGAGATATTTATTGTAGATATTTATTGTAGTACCCAACAAACGTTTCGGTCCATCATACAGACTAGCGGTGGACTCCGCGTCTGTCAGCGGCACTTCACGATTCATCCTCCACAGTCTCTCTACCGGCCCAGCGTTCTCTTAAGGCGCCACAGTCATAAGTGCCCTGAGACATTACGGTCTCTTTGCCCAAGCTTCAGTATAGTACGTTACTGATGAAGGTCCGTATGATGGACCGAAACGTTTGTTGGGTACTACAATAAATATCTCACATAAGCATCAAGTTGAGTGCTAGGTTTTTTTCGTTATTGCAATAAGGTGTGGGAGCCTACCTTAGCACCATCCTACCAGTAGTGCACACGTTTCTTTCTTTGCAGAAAATACCCAAGTGTGACACCATTCTAAAAACTGCATCCCTCAAGGTGCTCAAAACCACATTCAAAAAGTTTATTAACCCTTCAGGTGTTTCACAGGAATTTTTGGAATGTTTAAATAAAAATGAACTTTTAACTTTTTTTCAAACAAAATTTACTTCAGCTCCAATTTGTTTTATTTTACAAGGGTAACAGGAGAAAATTGACCCCAAAAGATGTTGTACAATTTGTCCTGAGTACGCCGATACCCCATATGTGGGGGTAAACCACTGTTTGGGCGCATGACAGAGCTCGGAAGCGAAGGAGCGCCATTTGACTTTTCAATGCAAAATTGACTGGAATTGAGATGGGACGCCATGTTGCGTTTGGAGAGCCACTGATGTGCCTAAACATTGAAACCCCCCACAAGTGACACCATTTTGGAAAGTAGACCCCCTATGGAACTTATCTAAAGGTGTGGTGAGCACTTTGACCCACCAAGTGATTCACAGAAGTTTATAATGCAGAACCGCAAAAATAAAAAATCATATTTTTTCACAAAAATTATCTTTTCGCCCCCAATTTTTTATTTTCCCAAGGGTAAGAGAAGAAATTGGACCCCAAAAGTTGTTGTACAATTTGTCCTGAGTACGCTGATACCCCATATGTGGGGGTAAACCACTGTTTGGGCGCATGGGAGAGCTCGGAAGGGAAGGAGCGCCGTTTGACTTTTCACTGCAAAATTGAAAGGAATTGAGATGGGACGCCATGTTGCGTTTGGAGAGCCACTGATGTGCCTAAACATTGAAACCCCCCACAAGTGACACCATTTTGGAAAGTAGACCCCCTATGGAACTTATCTAGAGGTGCGGTGAGCACTTTGACCCACCAAGTGCTTCACAGAAGTTTATAATGCAGAACCGTAAAAATAAAAAATCATATTTTTTCACAAAAATTATCTTTTCGCCCCCAATTTTTTATTTTCCCAAGGGTAAGAGAAGAAATTGGACCCCAAAAGTTGTTGTACAATTTGTCCTGAGTACGCTGATACCTCATATGTGGGGGTAAACCACTGTTTGGGCGCATGGGAGAGCTCGGAAGGGAAGGAGCTCCGTTTGACTTTTCACTGCAAAATTTATAATGCAGAGCCGTAAAAATAAAACAAAATTCTTTTCCCACAAAAATTATTTTTTAGCCCCCAGTTTTGTATTTTCCCGAGGGTAACAGGAGAAATTGGACCACAAAAGTTGTTGTCCAATTTGTCCTGAGTACGCTGATACCCCATATGTGGGGGGGAACCACCGTTTGGGCGCATGGGAGGGCTCGGAAGGGATGGAGCGCCATTTGGAATGCAGACTTAGATGGAATAGTCTGCAGGCGTCACATTGCGTTCGCAGAGCCCCTAATGTACCTAAACAGTAAAAAAAAAACACAAGTGACACCATTTTGGAGAGTAGACCCCCTAAGGAACTCATCTAGATGTGTTGTGAGAGCTTTGAACCCCCAAGTGTTTCACTACAGTTTATAACGCAGAGCCGTGCAAATAAAAAATATTTTTTTTTCTACAAAAATTATTTTTTAGCCCCCAGTTTTGTATTTTTCCAAGGGTAACAGGAGAAATTGGACCCTATATATTGTTGTCCAATTTGTCCTGAGTACGCTGATACCTGATATCTGGGGGGAACCACCGTTTGAGCGCATGGCAGAGCTCGGAAGGGAAGGAGCATCATTTGCAATGCAGACTTAGATGGATTGGTCTGCAGGCGTCACATTGCGTTTGCAGAGCCCCTAATGTACCTTAACAGTAGAAACCCCCCACAAGTGACCCAATATTGGAAACTAGACCCCAAGGAACTTATCTAGTTGTGTTGTGAGAACTTTGAACCCCCAAGTGTTTCACTACAGTTTATAACGCAGAGCCGTGAAAATAAAAAAACTAAAATTTTCCCCCCAAAATTATTTTTTAGCCCCCAGTTTTGTATTTTCCCAATGGTAACAGGAGAAATTGGACCCCAAAAGTTGTTGTCCAATTTGTCTGGAGTACGCTGATACCCCATATATGGGGGGCAACCACCGTTTGGGTGCATGGGAGGGCTCGGAAGGGAAGGAGCACCATTTGGAATGCAGACTTAGATGGAATGGTCTGCAGGCGTCACATTGCGTTTGCAGAGCCCCTAATGTACCTAAACAGTAGAAACCCCCCACAAGTGACACTATTTTGGAAAGTAGACCCCCTAAGGAACTCATCTAGATGTGTTGTGAGAGATTTGAACCCCCAAGTGTTTCACTACAGTTTATAACGCAGAGCCATGCAAATAAAAAAAAAAAAAATTTCCACAAAAATTATTTTTTAGCCCCTAGTTTGTATTTTTCCAAGGGTAACAGGAGAAATTGGACCCCAAAAGTTGTTCTCCAATGTGTTCCGAGTACGCTGATACCCCATATGTTGGGGTAAACCCCTGTTTGGGCGCACGGGAGAGCTTGGAAGGGAAGGAGCACTGATTTACTTTTTCAACGCAGAATTGGCTGGAATTGAAATTGGACGCCATGTCGCGTTTGGAGAGCCCCTGATGTGCCTAAACAGTGGAAACCCCCCAATTATAACTGAAACCCTTATCCAAACACACCCCTAACCCTAATAACAATGGTAACCCTAACCACACCTCTAACCCAGACACACCCCTAACCCTAATCCCAACCCTATTCCCAACCGTAAATGTAATCCAAACCCTAACCCTAACTTTAGCCCCAACCCTAACCCTAACTTTAGCCCCAACCCTAAATGTAGCCTTAACCCTAGCCCCAACCCTAGCCCCAACCCTAACCATAGCCCTAAACCTAGCCCTAACTCTAACCCTAACCCTAGCCCTAACCCTAGCCCTAACCCTAGCCCTAGCCCTAACCCTAGCCCTAACCCTAGCCCTAACCCTAACCCTAGCCCTAGCCCTAACCCTAGCCCTAGCCCTAACCCTAGCCCTAACCCTAGCCCTAACCCTAACGGGAAAATGGAAATAAATACATTTTTTAATTTTTTAAAATTTTTCCCTAACTAAGCGGGTGATGAAGGGGGGTTTGATTTACTTTTATAGCGGGTTTTTTAGCGGATTTTTATGATTGGCAGCCGTCACACACTGAAAGACGCTTTTTACTGCAAAAAATATTTTTTACGTTACCACATTTTGAGAGCTATAATTTTTCCATATTTGAGTCCACAGAGTCATGTGAGGTCTTGTTTTTTGCGGGACGAGTTGACGTTTTTATTGGTAACATGTTCGGGCACGGGAGATTTTTTGATCGCTTTTTATTCCGATTTTTGTGAGGCAGAATGACCAAAAACCAGCTATTCATTAATTTCTTTTGGGGGAGGCGTTTATACCATTCCGCGTTTGGTAAAATTGATAAGGCAGTTTTATTCTTCGGGTCAGTACGATTACAGCGATACCTCATTTATATCATTTTTTTATGTTTTGGCGCTTTTATACGATAATAACTATTTTATAGAAAAAATAATTATTTTGGCATCGCTTTATTCTGAGGACTATAACTTTTTTATTTTTTCGCTGATGATGGTGTATATGGCAGCTCGTTTTTTGCGGGACAAGATGACGTTTTCAGCGGTACCATGGTTATTTATATCCGTCTTTTTGATCGTGTGTTATTCCACTTTTTGTTTGGCAGTATGAGAATAAAGCATTGTTTTTTGCCTCGTTTTTTTTTTTTTTTACGGTGTTCACTGAAGGGGTTAACTAGTGATATAGTTTTATAGGTGGGGTCGTTACGGACGCGGCGATACTAAATATGTGTACTTTTATTGTTTGATTCTTTTTTTATTTAGATAAAGAAATGTATTTATGGGAATAATTTTTTTTTTTTTATTTATTTAGGTTTTTTTTTTTTTTTTTTACACGTGGACATTTTTTTTTTACTTTTTTACTTTGTCCCAGGGGGGGACATCACAGATCGGTGATCTGACAGTTTGCATAGCACTCTGTCAGATCACCAATCTGACTTAGAGCAAAGCAGGCTTACCAGCGCCTGCACTGAGCAGGCACTCGGTAAGCCACCTCCCTCCCTGCAGGACCCGGATGCCGCGGCCATCTTGGATCTGGGACCTGCAGCGAGGAAGGAGGTAGGAGACCCTCGGAGCAACGCGATCACATCCTAAATCCACTAACCTATAGCAATTCAGGAACTAAGAAAGATACTACACCAGAACAACTTCTTCCAGTTGATTTATTGGAAGAGATTAACAGTCCGCAGAAGACTAACGAGAACCATTTCGACAGACATATAATTTCGTTATCAAAATATACTGTATGTACAAAGATAAAAAGAAAACATCTGAGGTGTGAGATCAGGAAGACATAATTAAAGATCAAAGAGATACAACAGAAGTTTCAAAATATTACTGAAGATCCTACAAAGAAGGTTACAGCCTTACTTTGACAAAGAACTGCTTGAACAACAAGTAGAATTCAGAAAAGGCAAATTATGTGATTACTAAAATTAGATGGATAATGGAAAAAGCTGAAGAATACAACAAGCAGATCTATTTTTTTATTCATTGAATACAGCAAATCCTTCGACAGTGTTGATCACCAGAAACTTTGGAATACCATGAAGGATATTGGAGTGCTGAACCAATCAGCCTCATTAGGAACCTTTATGTCCGCCAAGAAGCAACAGTTGAAATGAAACATGGCAAAACGGCATGGTCCAAACTAGAGCGAGGCCACATCCTGACACCATTTCTCTTCAATTAAATATGCACAAGCTATTTTCAGGAGGGCTGGAATTGCCAAAATGAAAAAAGAATAAAAATATATAGATGATACAACATTGATAGCGTAGATGGAATGGGACAACTCATAAACTTCCATGGCTTCTAGTACCACCTTATACACTGATGACACTCAGATCTACCTCTCTGGTGTAGACATCACATGTCTACTGTCCAGAATCCCGGAGTGTCTATCAGCTATAGCCCCCTTCTTCTCCTCTCACCTCCTCAATCTCAAAGTGGACAAGCTCAATGTGGACAAATCTGAACTCATCATCTTTGCTCCATCTCACGCATCTTCCCTACTTGATCTATCTATCACAATAAATGACACCATGCTGCCTCGGAGTAACCCTTGACTCTGCCCTGTCCTTCAAACTGCACATCCAAGCTCCTCCATTTCCTTCTCTCCTCCACACTTATTCATTCCTCCCAATTGCCTCCAAGACTTTTCCCGAATATCCCCATCATCTGTCGGTCTGTGCACCAACACGTCCGATTATCCACCACATTTGAATCCTTCAGACAAAACTTGAAAACCCATTTCTTAAAGGAAGCTTACAACTTGCAATGACCACATTGACACCTCAACACCACCAGAGCTACTACAACCCCCAACCTACTGTCTCCTTCCCCATCATCCGGTAGAATGTAAGCCTGGAAGGGCAGGGTCCTTTTCCTTCTATACCAGTCTATCTTTGTTAACATGTTTACTGTAAGTGATATCTGTATTTTGTATGTAACCCCTTCTCGTGTACAGCACAATGGAATTGATGTTGCTATATAAATAAATAATAATTTAAACATAAATGTCCCAGTCTAGAGTAAAAATTTGTTTGCTAATTTTTGATGAAAGATTCCTCCCTGCCCAAAAATGTCCACATAATAACAAATGCCAGGAGGCATAAGTATTGCCTAAAAATGCTGCAACAGCTAACAGTAGAGTGTTGTCGAGTGTAGATTTAAACTATAATTTTATGTTAAGCACTATAATCCCCCTCTCCAGAAATACCCAACCAAGAATATTACGTTGGTTGTTAGGTACATGTATGGAAAAGTTTTCAATTTCAATTTCAATTTTTTTTCAACACTTTTATCCCCTTCACAAAGAAAAACACTAAATTGGTTGGTAGGTGTGTACATGGAAAAGAACCTGTGGCAACTACAGCAGTATTTTGGTGGTGTGTACATAGACTAATAAAATAGTTATGCAAAAAATCACCCATTATTATGTTTTTATTTAAAAGATTTTTTACATTCACTTCCCTCTCAATAAAAATTTTGTAATGCTTAAAACGATATTGCTATGTATTTACATACATTTTGAAAAGTAATTTGCCGCAATAGATAACAGTATTGTTGTGACACATATGGTTATTAAATTTGACTAGTATAAAATTACAAAACTTTAACTTTTTTCTATTTTATTTTATTTATTTATTTTTATTTACTCCCACATTGAACAAAAATGTAATGTAAAATACTAGGTTACGAAATATCTACATTTAGGGTAAGGACAAGTAACAAATATGCAGCAACAGCACACCGTATGGTTGTAGACTATACATTTTCTAAATTGGACTATAGAAACGTGATAAAAAATTGAAATATTTCTATTAAAGATTTAAAATTAAAAAGAAAAACACAATAGTCCTTTACAAAAAGGATGGGACATGCCAAAAGCAAGTACCTACAACAGGTTTTATTCAGCTGGCTTGTGCGGTTCTAATATAGGACTATTACAACATTTTTTTTTTTTTTTACAACTCGGACACCTTGCAAAGTAGATAGCTATTTTTATGTTTTCTGGATAATTGAGAGCTTTCTTTTGTTTTTTGTTTTTTTTAAATATGGCTTGCCCATCTCACTATCCATGAAGTATACTGTCTGTGACACACAAGCCTTGGTTTCAGGATTTTTGCTTACTAGCATAATCAGGAAAGAGGGGTACTAAACTGCTCTTCTTCTGTGGAATGTGTGAATAAAAAATATGCAAATGTTATTGCTGCAGTATATCACAGGTCAATCAATAGGCACACTGACTATGTAGGCTGTCATGGTTCCCAATGGCAAGGGAACGTAAGAAACATATAAATAACGAACGAGCTCTCGTGTGATGGAAACTCGAGTTGACCGTGAGCTAAATCTACCACACAACTAATAGTAGCCAGGGAGCATACCTACGGCTTCCTAGATGCCACGCGCCAGCCGGAGGACTAACTACGCCTGGTAGAGGAAGAAACAGACCTGGCTTACCTCTAGGGAAATACCCCAAAAGATGATAGCAGCCCCCCACATGTAATAACGGTGAATTAAGAGGAAAAGACATACACAGTATGAAAGTAGATTTAGCAAAGAGAGGTCCACTTACTAGATAGCAGAAGGATACAAAAGAGGACTTCACGGTCAACTGAAAACCCTTTCAAAAACCATCCTGAAATTACTTTAAGACTCCTGTGTCAACTCATGACACAGGAGTGGCAATTTCAGCCCGCAAGAGCTTCCAGCTACAGAGAATTACAAAAACTGCAAACTGGACAAAAGATACAAAACAAAAGGACAAAGTCCACTTAGCTGATCAGCAGACTAGTAGCAGGAACATGCAACCGAAGGCTCTGGTTACAATGATGACCGGCAAGGAAATGACTGGAGAGCAAGGCTAAATAGGAAACTCCCAAACGCTGATGGAAGCAGGTGAACAGAAGCAGCAAAGTGCAAACAAGTCACCAATACCACCAGCAACCACCAGGGGAGCCCAAAAAGCGGATACACAACAGTACCCTACCCTTAAGGAGGGGGCACCGAACCCTCACAAGAACCGCCAGGGTGATCTGGATGAGCCCTATGAAAGGCACGAACCAAATCCGAGGCATGAACATCAGAGGCAGTTACCCAAGAATTATCTTCCTGACCATAGCCCTTCCATTTAACCAGATATTGAAGTCTCCGTCTGGAAATACGGGAGTCCAAGATCTTTTCTACCACGTACTCCAATTCACCCTCCACCAGCACAGGAGCAGGAGGTTCAGTAGAAGGAACCACCGGTACCTCATATCTCCGCAACAGCGACCGATGGAACACATTATGGATAGCGAAAGATGCCGGGAGGTCCAAACGAAAGGAGACAGGGTTAAGAATCTCCAAAATCCTATAAGGACCGATGAACCGAGGCTTAAATTTAGGAGAAGAAACCCTCATAGGGACAAAACGGGAAGACAACCACACCAAGTCCCCAACACGAAGGTGGGGGCCAACACGACGACGGCGGTTAGCAAACTGCTGAGTCCTCTCCTGGGACAATTCCAAATTATCCACCACTTGTCCCCAAATCTGATGCAACCGATCCACTACCGCATCCACTCCAGGACAATCCGAAGATTCAACCTGACCAGATGAAAAACGCGGATGAAACCCTGAATTGCAAAAGAAAGGAGAAACCAAAGTGGCAGAACTAGCCCGATTATTAAGAGCAAACTCCGCCAACGGCAGAAAGGCAACCCAATCATCCTGATCCGCAGACACAAAACACCTCAAATAAGTCTCCAAAGTCTGATTAGTTCGCTCCGTCTGGCCATTGGTCTGAGGATGGAATGCAGACGAAAAAGACAAATCAATGCCCAACCTGGCACAGACTGCCCGCCAAAATCTAGACACGAACTGGGTACCCCTGTCAGAAACGATGTTTTCCGGATTACCATGCAAGCGAACCACATTTTGAAAAAACAGAGGGACCAATTCAGATGAGGAAGGCAACTTAGGCAATGGCACCAAATGAACCATTTTAGAAAAACGGTCACACACCACCCAGATGACAGACATCTTCTGAGAAACAGGGAGGTCCGAGATAAAGTCCATAGAGATGTGCGTCCAAGGCCTCTTCGGAATAGGCAAGGGCAACAACAAGCCACTAGCCCTAGAACAACAAGGCTTGGCCCGAGCACACACATCGCAAGACTGCACAAAAACATGCACATCTCGAGACAGGGAAGGCCACCAGAAGGATCTAGCCACCAAATCTCTGGTGCCAAAAATTCCCGGATGACCTGCCAGAGTAGAAGAATGAACTTCCGAGATGACTCTAGTGGTCCACTTGTCAGGAACAAACAGTCTACCAGACGGACAACGATCAGGTCTATCCGCCTGAAATTCTTGCAAAGCACGTCGCAAATCTGGAGAGACAGCAGACAAAACCACTCCATCCTTAAGGACACCAGCAGGTTCAGAATTCCCAGGAGAGTCAGGCTCAAAACTCCTAGAAAGAGCATCTGCCTTCACATTCCTAGAACCCGGTAAGTACGAGACCACAAAATTAAACCGGGAAAAGAACAACGACCAACGTGCCTGTCTAGGATTCAGGCGCCTGGCAGACTCCAAATAAATTAAATTCTTGTGATCAGTCAAAACTACCACCTGATGTTTGGCACCCTCAAGCCAATGACGCCACTCCTCAAATGCCCACTTCATGGCCAAAAGCTCCCGATTACCAACATCATAGTTTCGCTCGGCGGCCGAAAATTTTCGCGAAAAGAACGCACAAGGTCTCATCACTGAGCAGTCGGAACTTTTCTGCGACAAAACCGCCCCCGCTCCGATCTCGGAAGCATCGACCTCAACCTGAAAGGGAAGAGAAACATCAGGCTGGTGCAACACAGGGGCAGACAAAAAGCGGCGCTTAAGCTCCCGAAAGGCCTCCACGGCAGCAGGGGACCAATTGGCAACATCAGCACCCTTTTTAGTCAAATCCGTCAGAGGTTTAGCAACGCCAGAAAAACCAGCTATAAATCTACGATAAAAATTAGCAAAGCCCAAGAATTTCTGGAGACTCTTCAGAGAAGTAGGCTGCGTCCAGTCGTAAATAGCCCGAACCTTGACAGGGTCCATCTCAATAGAAGAAGGGGAAAAAATGTACCCCAAAAAGGAAATCTTTTGAACCCCAAAAACACACTTTGAACCCTTTACACACAAAGAATTCTCCCGCAAAACCTGAAAAACCCTCCTGACCTGCTGAACATGAGACTCCCAGTCATCAGAAAAAAATCAAAATATCATCCAAGTACACTATCATAAATTTATCCAAATATTCACGGAAAATATCATGCATTAAGGACTGAAAGACAGAAGGTGCATTAGAAAGGCCCAAAGGCATTACCAAATACTCAAAATGGCCCTCAGGCGTATTAAATGCGGTTTTCCACTCATCCCCCTGCTTAATTCGCACCAAATTATACGCCCCACAAAGATCAATCTTAGAGAACCACTTAGCCCCCCTTATGCGAGCAAACAAATCAGTCAGCAAAGGCAACGGATACTGATATTTGACTGTAATTTTATTCAGGAGTCGATAATCAATACAAGGCCTCAGAGAGCCATCCTTTTTAGAGACAAAGAAAAAACCGTCTCCTAAAGGTGATGAAGAAGGACGAATATGTCCCTGTTCCAGGGACTCCCTAATATACTCGCGCATAGCAGCATGTTCAGGTACAGATAGGTTAAACAAACGACCCTTTGGAAATTTACTGCCAGGAATCAGATCTATGGCGCAATCACAATCCCTGTGAGGAGGGAGTGAACCAATTTTAGGCTCTTCAAAAATATCACGATAATCAGACAAAAATGCCGGAATCTCAGATGGAATAGATGACGAAATGGACACCAAAGGAGTGTCCCCATGAGCCCCCCGACATCCCCAGCTTAACACAGACATAGCTTTCCAGTCAAGGACTGGGTTATGAGACTGTAACCATGGTAATCCAAGCACCAAAACATCATGTAAATTGTACAACACAAGGAAGCGAATCACTTCCTGATGGTCTGGAGTCATACGCATAGTCACTTGCGTCCAGAACTGTGGTTTATTACAAGCCAAAGGTGTAGAATCAATACCCTTCAGAGGTATAGGGACTTCCAGAGGCTCTAAATCAAACCCACAGCGCCTGGCAAAGGACCAGTCCATAAGACTCAGAGCGGCGCCAGAGTCCACATAGGCATCCACGGTAATAACTGATAATGAACAAATCAAGGTTACAGACAAAATAAATTTGGACTGTAAAGTGCAAATTGAAATAGACTTGTCAACCTTCCTAGTACGTTTAGAGCATGCCGATATAACGTGAGCAGAATCACCACAATAGAAGCATAACCCATTTTTACGCCTATAATTCTGCTGCTCGCTTCTGGACATAATTCTGTCACATTGCATTTTCTCTGGCGTCTCTTCAGAAGACACCGCCAAATGGTGCACGGGTTTGCGCTCCCGCAAACGCCGATCAATCTGAATTGCCATTGTCATGGACTCATTCAGACCTGTAGGCGCAGGGAACCCGACCATAACATCTTTAACGGCATCAGAAAGGCCCTCTCTGAAATTTGCCGCTAAGGCCCACTCATTCCACTGAGTAAGCACAGACCATTTACGAAATTTTTGGCAGTATGTCTCAGCTTCATCTTGCCCTTGAGATAGGGCTATCAAAGCTTTTTCAGCTTGAATCTCCAAATTAGGTTCCTCATAAAGCAACCCTAAAGCCAGGAAAAATGCATCCACATTGAGCAACGCAGGATCCCCTGGTGCCAATGAAAATGCCCAATTTTGAGGGTCACCTCGCAGCAAAGAAATTACAATCTTAACCTGCTGGACAGGATCTCCTGAGGAGTGAGGTCTGAGAGAAAGGAATAATTTACAATTACATTTGAAATTCAGAAACCGAGATCTATCTCCGGAAAACACCTCTGGTGTAGGGATTTTAGGTTCAGAAATAGGAGTATGCATAACAAAATCTTGTAAATTTTGAACCTTCGTAGCAAGATTATTTAAACCTGCAGCCAAACTCTGAGGATCCATCTTTAAACAGGTAAGCTCAGAGCCATTCAAGGATTATAAGGAGAGAAAGGCAAAGGCAGTAATTAGAGCTGAAATACAACTGATCCAACTATGGAGCAAGCTGGGGAAAAAGAAAAAAAAATTTTACAGACTTCTTTTTTCTCTCCTTTCTTCTGCCAATAAGTTAAACACAGGCCGGTCATACTGTCATGGTTCCCAATGGCAAGGGAACGTAAGAAACATAAAAATAACAAACGAGCTCTCGGGTGATGGAAACTCGAGTTGACCGTGAGCTAAATCTACCACACAACTAATAGTAGCCAGGGAGCATACCTACGGCTTCCTAGATGCCACGCGCCAGCCGGAGGACTAACTACGCCTGGTAGAGGAAGAAACAGACCTGGCTTACCTCTAGGGAAATACCCCAAAAGATGATAGCAGCCCCCCACATGTAATAACGGTGAATTAAGAGGAAAAGACATACACAGTATGAAAGTAGATTTAGCAAAGAGAGGTCCACTTACTAGATAGCAGAAGGATACAAAAGAGGACTTCACGGTCAACTGAAAACCCTTTCAAAAACCATCCTGAAATTACTTTAAGACTCCTGTGTCAACTCATGACACAGGAGTGGCAATTTCAGCCCGCAAGAGCTTCCAGCTACAGAGAATTACAAAAACTGCAAACTGGACAAAAGATACAAAACAAAAGGACAAAGTCCACTTAGCTGATCAGCAGACTAGTAGCAGGAACATGCAACCGAAGGCTCTGGTTAAAATGATGACCGGCAAGGAAATGACTGGAGAGCAAGGATAAATAGGAAACTCCCAAACGCTGATGGAAGCAGGTGAACAGAAGCAGCAAAGTGCAAACAAGTCACCAATACCACCAGCAACCACCAGGGGAGCCCAAAAAGCGGATACACAACAGTAGGCACAGCATTTCCCTATATCACTTGAATCTTTGGATTAATATTCACGGATTTAGACTGCCACTTCAATTTCCAATGTGCTTCTGCACTGCACTAGTACACCACAATCAGATTAGGCCTTTTTCTATCCCTATGTGAACTGATTTCTGCACTCTGATCACCTATGGTGCTCCTTATCCAGCCCTCACCTTTTATAATTCCTATCATAATGCAACTCACTTGCTGTACTAGACCATATGATGGGTGATGTAAAAGCATTACAGGGAAGCCTGTGCAGCTATTCCTGATTAGATCCCTCTTAGTCTTCCACAGCGTGTGAAATGGTGCCAGGCCTTTTTTTAAGATCCTTGAGAATTGATTTGCAAAGTGTTCAAATTCGTGGGGCCTGTTAATTTGAGAATTTTTTTTAATCCAATCCTTTGCAATTCATTAAGATAACTAGAAATAAACATACAGTACAGACCAAAAGTTTGGACACACCTTCTCATTTAAAGATTTTTCTGTATTTTCATGACTATGAAAATTGTACATTCACACTGAAGGCATCAAAACTATGAATTAACACATGTGGAATTATATACTTAACAAAAAAGTGTGAAACAAATGAAAATATGTCTTATATTCTAGGTTCTTCAAAGTTGCCACCTTTTGCTTTGATGACTGCTTTGCAAATTCTGGCATTCTCTTGATGAGCTTCAGAGGTAGTTACCGGGAATTGTCTTCCAACAATCTTAAAGGAGTTCCCAGAGATGCTTAGCACTTGTTTGCCCTTTTGCCTTCACTCTGCGGTCCAGCTCACCCCAAACCATCTCGATTGAGTTCAGGTCTCGTGACTGTGGAGGCCAGGTCATCTGGTGTAGCACCCCATCACTCTCTCTCCTTCCTGATCAAATAGCCCTTACACAGCCTGGAGGTGTGTTTGGGGTCATTGTCCTGTTGAAAAATAAATGATGGTCCAACTAAGCGCAAACCAGATGGAATAGCATGCCGCTGCAAGATGCTGTGGTAGCCATGCTGGTTCAGTATACCTTCAATTTTGAATCCATCCGTTGAGTCCATCCGTTCACCTTTTCTGCGTCGCACAAAGACACGGTGGTTGGAACCAAGGATCTCAAATTTGGACTCATTGGACCAAATCACAGATTTCCACTGGTCTAATGTCCATTCCTTGTGTTCTTTAGACCAAACAAGTCTATTCTGCTTGTTGCCTGTCCTTAGCAGTGGTTTCTGTTATGACCCCAATGGCAGAGGGTCTCAGAAATAAATACCAAGTCTGCAAACACAAGAAACCAGCTCATAGGGCAGTGGTAACTGGGCTGACCGTATATCTAATCCTAGCACCACAAATAGCAGCAGCCGGGGAACGTGCCTACGTTGGTTCTAGACATCTCGCGCCAGCCGGAGAACTAACTAACCCTAGAAGGGAAAAGATAGACCTTTCTTGCCTCCAGAGAAAAGACCCCAAAAGTTGGATACAAGCCCCCAACAAATAATAACGGTGAGGTAAGAAGAAAAGACAAACGTAAGAATGAACTAGGTATTTAGCAAAGAGAGGCCCACTGACTAATAGCAGAATATAGTAAGATGACTTATACGGTCAGCAAAAACCCTATCAAAAATTTCCACGCTGGATATTCAAGAACCCCCGAACTGTCTAACGGCCCGGGGGGAGAATACCAGCCCCCTAGAGCTTCCAGCAAAATCAGGAATCACATTTAGTACAAGCTGGACAAAAAATAAGAGCAATGCAAATAACCAAAAGACAAGGAAGCAGGACTTAGCTTAATTTTGCAAGAACCCGGACCAGCAGACTGGAGCAAACAGAAAGGACTGATTACAACGATGCCAGGCACCAGACTGAGAATTCAGGAAGTTCATATAGCAACACCCCTGGACTAACGACCCAGGTGAGTGCCAAACTGAGGAAAGACAATCCCAGAGTCATATCACTAGTGACCACAAGAGGGAGCCAAAAAAGTCTAATTCACAACAGTACCCCCCCTTTAAGGAGGGGTCACCGAACCCTCACCAAGACCACCAGGGCGATCAGGATGAGGAGCGTGAAAGGCACGAACTAAATCGGCCGCATGCACATCAGAGGCAACCACCCAGGAATTATCCTCCTGACCATAGCCCTTCCACTTGACCAGATACTGAAGCCTCCGCCTGGAGAGATGAGAATCCAAGATCTTCTCCACCACGTACTCCAACTCGCCCTCAACCAACACCGGAGCAGGAGGCTCAACAGAAGGAACCACAGGTACAACGTACCGCCGCAACAAAGACCTATGGAACACGTTGTGAATGGCAAACGACACCGGAAGGTCCAAGCGAAAGGACACAGGATTAAGGATTTCCAATATCTTGTAAGGACCGATGAAGCGAGGCTTAAATTTAGGAGAAGAGACCTTCATAGGAACAAATCGAGAAGACAGCCATACCAAATCCCCAACATGAAGTCGGGGACCCACACCGCGGCGGCGGTTGGCAAAACGCTGAGCCTTCTCCTGTGACAACTTTAAGTTGTCCACCACATGATTCCAAATCTGCTGCAACCTATCCACCACAGAATCTACCCCAGGACAGTCAGAAGGCTCCACATGTCCCGAGGAAAAACGAGGATGAAAACCAGAGTTGCAGAAAAATGGCGAAACCAAAGTAGCGGAACTAGCCCGATTATTAAGGGCAAACTCAGCCAACGGCAAGAAGGTCACCCAATCATCCTGATCTGCAGAAACAAAACACCTCAAATAAGCCTCCAGAGTCTGATTAGTTCGTTCCGTTTGTCCATTAGTCTGAGGATGAAAGGCAGACGAAAACGACAAATCAATGCCCATCTTAGCACAATAGGATCGCCAGAACCTGGAAACAAACTGGGATCCTCTGTCAGACACGATATTCTCAGGAATGCCGTGTAAACGAACCACATTCTGAAAGAACAAAGGAACCAGATCGGAAGAGGAAGGCAGCTTAGGCAAAGATACCAAATGGACCATCTTAGAAAAGCGATCACATACCACCCAGATGACAGACATACCCTGAGACACCGGAAGATCTGAAATGAAATCCATGGAAATGTGTGTCCAAGGCCTCTTCGGGACAGGCAAGGGCAAGAGCAACCCGCTGGCACGAGAACAGCAAGGCTTAGCTCGAGCACAAGTCCCACAGGACTGCACAAATGACCGCACATCCCGTGACAAGGAAGGCCACCAAAAGGACCTAGCCACCAAATCTCTGGTGCCAAAAATTTCCGGATGCCCTGCCAACACCGAGGAATGAACCTCGGAAATGACTCTGCTGGTCCACTTATCAGGAACAAACAGTCTGTCAGGTGGACAAGAGTCAGGTCTACCAGCCTGAAATCTCTGCAACACACGTTGCAAATCCGGAGAAATGGCTGACAAGATTACTCCCTCTTTAAGAATACCAACTGGTTCTGCGACTCCAGGAGAGTCAGGCACAAAACTCCTTGAAAGAGCATCAGCCTTCACATTCTTTGAACCTGGTAAATACGAGACCACAAAGTCAAAACGGGAGAAAAACAATGACCAACGGGCCTGTCTAGGATTCAGGCGTTTAGCAGACTCGAGATACATCAGATTTTTGTGATCAGTCAAGACCACCACACGATGCTTTGCACCCTCGAGCCAATGACGCCACTCCTCAAATGCCCACTTCATGGCCAGCAACTCCCGATTGCCAACATCATAATTCCGCTCAGCAGGCGAAAACTTCGTAGAGAAAAAAGCACATGGTCTCATTACAGAGCAACCAGGGCCTCTTTGCGACAAAACGGCCCCTGCCCCAATCTCAGAAGCATCCACTTCAACCTGAAAGGGAAGTGAGACATCAGGCTGGCACAAAACAGGCGCTGAAGTAAACCGGCGCTTCAACTCTTGGAAAGCTTCCACGGCTGCAGGAGCCCAGTTAGCAACATCAGAACCTTTCTTGGTCATATCCGTCAAAGGTTTAACAACGCTAGAAAAATTAGCGATAAAACGACGGTAGAAGTTAGCAAAACCCAAGAACTTCTGAAGACTCTTAACTGACGTGGATTGAGTCCAATCATGAATAGCTCGGACCTTGACTGGGTCCATCTCCACCGCAGAAGGGGAAAAAATAAAACCCAAAAAGGGAACTTTCTGTACTCCAAAGAGACACTTTGAGCCCTTAACAAACAAAGCATTCTCACGCAAGACCTGAAACACCATCCTGACCTGCTCTACATGCGAGTCCCAATCATCAGAAAAAAACAGAATATCATCCAGATAAACAATCATAAATTTATCCAGATACTTCCGGAAAATATCATGCATAAAGGACTGAAACACTGAAGGAGCATTAGAGAGCCCAAAAGGCATCACCAAGTACTCAAAAAGACCTTCGGGCGTATTAAATGCAGTTTTCCATTCATCTCCCTGCTTAATGCGCACAAGGTTGTACACACCACGAAGATCTATCTTGGTGAACCACTTGGCACCTTTAATCCGGGCAAACAAGTCCGACAACAGAGGCAAAGGATACTGAAATTTAACAGTGATTTTATTCAGAAGCCGATAGTCAATACAAGGTCTCAAAGATCCGTCCTTCTTGGCCACAAAAAAGAATCCCGCACCAAGAGGGGAAGAGGATGGACGGATATGCCCCTTCTCTAAAGATTCCTTGATATACGAACGCATTGCGGTATGCTCAGGTACAGACAGATTAAATAGTCTTCCCTTAGGAAATTTACTACCTGGAATCAAATCTATAGCGCAATCACAGTCCCTATGAGGAGGCAGAGCACTGGACCTGGACTCGCTGAATACATCCTGAAAATCAGACAAATACTCAGGAACTTCCGAAGGAGTAGAGGAAGCAATAGACACCGGCGGGGAATCACCATGAAATCCCTGGCAGCCCCAACTTGACACAGACATTGCCTTCCAATCTAAGACTGGATTATGGGTCTGTAACCATGGTAGACCCAAAACGACCAAATCATGCATTTTATGCAGAACAAGAAAACGAATCACCTCCCGATGTTCAGGAGTCATACACATGGTTACCTGTGTCCAAAACTGCGGTTTATTTTCCGCCAATGGCGTAGCATCAATACCTCTAAGAGGGATAGGATTTACCAATGGCTCAAGAATAAAACCACAGCGCCTGGCAAATGACAGATCCATAAGACTCAGGGCAGCACCTGAATCCCCAAACGCCATAACAGGGTAGGAAGACAATGAGCAAATTAAAGTCATAGACAAAATAAATTTAGGTTGCAAATTACCAATGGCGACAGGGCTAACAACCCTTGTTAGGCGTTTAGAGCATGCTGATATAACATGTGTAGAATCACCACAGTAAAAACACAACCCATTCTGACGTCTATAATTTTTCCGTTCATTTCTAGTCTGAATTCTATCACATTGCATTAAATCAGGTGTCTGTTCAGACAACACCACCAGAGGATTAGCAGTTTTGCGCTCCCGCAAACACCGATCAATTTGAATAGCCAGCGCCATGGAATCATTCAGACTTGTAGGAATGGAGAAACCCACCATCACATTCTTAATGGCTTCAGAAAGGCCATTTCTGAAATTTGCGGCCAGAGCACACTCATTCCACTGAGTAAGCACGGACCATTTCCGAAATTTTTGGCAATACACTTCAGCTTCATCCTGGCCCTGAGAAATAGCCAGCAAGGCTTTTTCTGCCTGAATTTCAAGATTGGGTTCCTCGTAAAGCAATCCGAGCGCCAGAAAAAACGCATCAATATTCGCCAATGCCGGATCTCCTGGCGCTAGCGAGAAAGCCCAATCCTGAGGGTCGCCCCGCAAGAAAGAGATAACAATTTTAACTTGCTGAGCTGAGTCTCCAGACGAACGGGGTCTCAGAGATAGAAACAATTTACAATTATTCCTGAAATTCCTAAACTTAAATCGGTCTCCAGAGAACAGTTCAGGAATAGGTATTTTAGGTTCAGACATTGGACTACTGGTAACAAAATCTTGTATGCCCTGCACACGAGCAGCAAGCTGATCCACACTTGTAATCAAAGTCTGGACATTCATGTCTGCAGCAAGCATAAGCCACTCAGAGGTAAAGGGGAGGAAGAAAGAGAGGAAAAAAAAAACCTCAGAATTTCCTTTCTTATTATCCCACTTCTGCAATGCATTAAACATTCAATGTTGGCCTGGCATACTGTTATGACCCCAATGGCAGAGGGTCTCAGAAATAAATACCAAGTCTGCAAACACAAAAAACCAGCTCATAGGGCAGTGGTAACTGGGCTGACCGTATATCTAATCCTAGCACCACAAATAGCAGCAGCCGGGGAACGTGCCTACGTTGGTTCTAGACGTCTCGCGCCAGCCGGAGAACTAACTAACCCTAGAAGGGAAAAGATAGACCTTTCTTGCCTCCAGAGAAAAGACCCCAAAAGTTGGATACAAGCCCCCAACAAATAATAACGGTGAGGTAAGAAGAAAAGACAAACGTAAGAATGAACTAGGTATTTAGCAAAGAGAGGCCCACTGACTAATAGCAGAATATAGTAAGATGACTTATACGGTCAGCAAAAACCCTATCAAAAATTTCCACGCTGGATATTCAAGAACCCCCGAACCGTCTAATGGCCCGGGGGGAGAATACCAGCCCCCTAGAGCTTCCAGCAAAATCAGGAATCACATTTAGTACAAGCTGGACAAAAAATAAGAGCAATGCAAATAACCAAAAGACAAGGAAGCAGGACTTAGCTTAATTTTGCAAGAACCCGGACCAGCAGACTGGAGCAAACAGAAAGGACTGATTACAACGATGCCAGGCACCAGACTGAGAATTCAGGAAGTTCATATAGCAACACCCCTGGACTAACGACCCAGGTGAGTGCCAAACTGAGGAAAGACAATCCCAGAGTCATATCACTAGTGACCACAAGAGGGAGCCAAAAAAGTCTAATTCACAACAGGTTTCCTAGCAGTTATTTTACCATGACGGCCTGCTGCATAAAGTCTCCTCTTAACAGTTGTTGTAGAGATGTGTCTGCTGCTAGAATTCTGTGTGCCATTGACCTGGTCTCTAATCTGAGCTGCTGTTAACCTGCGATTTCTGAGGCTGGTGACTCGGATAAACTTATCCTCAGAAGCAGAAGCGACTCTTGGTCTTCCTTTCCTGGGGCGGTCCTCATGTGAGCCAGTTTCTTTGTAGCGCTTGATGGTTTTGCCACTGCACTTGGGGACACTTTCAAAGTTTACCCAATTTTTCGGACTGACTGACCTTCATTTTTTAAAGTAATGATGGCCACTCGTTTTTCTTTACCTAGCTGCTTTTTTCTTGCCATAATACAAATTCTAACAGTCTATTTAGTAGGCTTATCAGCTGTGTATCCACCAGACTTCTGCACACACAACTGATAGTCCCAAACCCATTTATAAGGCAAGAAATCCAACTTATTAAACCTGACAGGGCACACCTGTGAAGTGACAACCATTCCGGTGACTACCTCTTGAAGCTCATCAAGAGAATGCCAAGAGTGTGCAAAGCAGTCATCAAAGCAAAAGGTGGCTACTTGGAAGAACCTAGAATATAAGACAAAATTTCAGTTGTTTCACACTTTTTTGTTAAGTATATAATTGCACATGTGTTATTTCATAGTTTTGATGCCTTCAGTGTGAATGTACAATTTTCATAGTCATGAAAATACAGAAAAATCTTTAAATGAGAAGGTTTGGCCAAACTTTTTGTCTGTACTGTATTTCATTGAGAGCACAATATAAGGCCAACAGTAATGGTTTTACACAACTTATAACTGATGGCATATTGCTAGGTTATTGCCAACATGTTATGATGAGGTGACAGGTATGAATAGTCCAAATTAAGGTCGAGCCCTCTTCAATTACTTTTTCTTCACAGCAGCGTCCTCTGGCTACCCACTGTGCAGATAACTGCAATGCAACCTTGTTTAAAGTCAGCATTATGGCCTCTTTATTCTTAAAATCAATGGGGGGCTTCCAGACCCCTGTGATCACAAAGAAATGGCATACCTTAACAATATGCCATCACATTATGAAATGGGAAAACCCCATTAAGTGTTGTTTTCTAATAAGACTTGGCAATTTATTTTGGATATGTTAATTGGCACTAATTGAAAGGTAGCACTACTAACATATCTCCTAATTTTCTAGGAAAAATAAATGAAACTCTAGTTGCTAAATAAATCATTCTGGGAAAAAAAGGAAAATATTCTAAAAAATCTGTCAGTGCAGTAAATGGTTGAATATCACCAGAGCAGAATGCTTACTTATTCCTTGCCATGCAATGTAACAAAAAAAGGAATCCCTCCACATTCTGACTTCTCATAATCTGCCACAGCTGGGTATACCAGAGCAACTTATCACTGGTACAAAGGGGGCTCTTGATCAGCTGAGAGAGCTGTGAATTAATGCTTTTATCACCAGATGGTCTAATGCATTTCCTTTCTATAATGGGGGTTTAGTCATACACCGATTTAAGTAAGACACATGGATAATTAACTATTGTTACTTCACAATTGCCTATATATTCTATATATTACCGATTTACAGATATAAAACAGATCTCCAAATGATCTAACTATTAAGATGTCATTAAAGTAAATCCCAAAGTTATATTTCTAGATTCATTGTGGTCATCAGACAAGAAAAAGGCACAACTGACTCAACTCCACTCTTACATGATTGCTCAGTCTACATATATTTACTAAACACACAAATAACTGCTTGTCGATCCCAGCTATGGCTATATTGCACACTTACAAAATGGGATTTTATTTGGCTTTTCATAACTATTTTTGCCTGCAAAATACTTGAACCTCGCCAGACCACATGAATAAAGTCCATTAGTATCTATCAGAAAACAGATCTGTCACAGTGGAAATGGAAACAATAATAAGTGTGATTGGAATCTAAACAAAATGGAATGCCTATGGGTTTACAATTTTCACTTGAGTGTTGTTCGAAAGTTGCTTTTTTATTTTTTTCATTGTATTTGATGTGATTTTTGTAGCAGCCAAATGTGTTATTTTTGTAGGTCAATTTTAAGTCAAAATTCAAGTTTGTTTACAATTTTTCCTGAAATTTTGTGAAATAGTAGAGAAAGTGCTAGATGTGTAATAGTGTGTGAAAATGTGCATATTTGTGTAATTCAACAATTTTTTTCTACCATTTTATGTATGTTATGATTAGAATATATAATTACCGTATATAAATCTTATGTTGTACACTCTTATACTCTTATATTCTTATTCATCTAACACTTTGGGCAAAACACAAACACGTCTCACCTTAGGCAGGATCTGAAAATGGGGATATTTAACACAGTGATTCTCACATTGGGGGTTCACTGGCAAGTTTCAGTGTGGGAGGCAAGCACACATAACTGGCCCATATGTAGTGACCCATCCTTAACCAGTTTACTACTGCCTTCATTATAAAAATAGCAGAGGTAACTGTCCAAAAAGATGACACTGGGCATATTGTTTTCATGTTTGGATGCATGCATTTTGTGGCTTCAGAACCAATGTAAAGTGTAGTGCTGCGGCAGCACACTTATGCAGTGATGAGGCAGTGACCCACACAGTTCAAACACAAAACTCCTTTAATATGTTTCTTCACAGCATTAAATGTCCCAATTCACACACAAGTGCATATAATCTCAGTGTTTAGTATTAATGTCCATTTCACCGCACTACACACTACACGGCATCCTTCCGTTCACAGTGACTAAACACGCTGGCCTTCCCTTTGACCAGTAGCCGTAGGCGACTGCACTTCTGTGTCAAAGTCTCTTACACCTTTCACCATTTACAGTCACTAAACACGCTGGCCTTCCCTTTGACCAGTAGACGTGGGCAACTGCATCGCAGTGTCAATGTCTTTTACTCACAGCCGTACACAGTACTTGGTATTCTCCGGATTACAGATGGGTACCACATCCACCTGTTTGCAGCCATTAAACATGTCAGACCTCTTTTGGGCACAGGACAGTCTACCTCTGGTTCACCTCTGCGCACAAGACAGTCCACCTCTGAGACCAGTTACTGGGGACAGGAGCACTGCTGTGTACGCTGTGGTGCCAGGCCTATTGGCTCCGCTCTGTCCTGTGTCTCTTCACCCAGACAAAGCTCTGCAGAACTTCTGCTCTGCACTCTCACCTACACCAACTGACACTGGCCCTGACACACCCAAACCCTTTACTGAAGGGCTTTTAACAAAGAAACCTGTGTCCTTCAGCCACATGGAAAACTCGGGCCTGGAATGAAACAGACTGCACGATCCTGCAGTCTGTTTCACAACACAACATCCCAGAGCAGATTCCCCCTATGTCTGCCTTGGACACTAGCATGTCCAAGACTAACACTTACTTTTATTATTTCTAGTCTGCATTGCAGCCACCGCTACGCTCGTGACTGCCATGCACTCCTATGCCTTCATATGCCTCCGTGCACAACCTGGGGAGAACACACAGTGACCCCTACCTGTGACATCAGTCACTGCTTCACCATTGCAATCACAGCTACACCTGTGACTGCAATGACCCCTCATGGCCTCACTACGTCTCTGTGTGCATCCCAGGGAGAACAAACAGCGACCTCTACCTGTGACACCGGTTGCTGCCTCACAAAAGGTAAGTGCACACAGTCATTTTCAGGCAAATTGCAGCTGGCAATCCCCTGAAAGTGCCAAGAACTAGCGGTAAAAATGAAAATTGTACACGTGTTCCGACTTTTGTTACTTCTTTTAACTTCTTCAAGGTTCATAAACTGAAGTTGTTAAAACAAAGTGTCATGCTCAGTCACTCACAATAATAATAGAAAGCATAGATAAAAGACGCTGATGGCAGAATCGCGGCAAAGAAATGTGACTGCTTCAGGAAAAGACTGCAGACGGTTTCCTGAATCGACTCTGCCACCAGAAATAAAATGTCATATTGACATACCCTAGACAAGAACACTACGCTACAGCATGCAAACACTAAATACAAGAATCACTCTATTACTACACAAATAAAAATGTGATCTGGCCACAGAATTAAGTTTACTACACTGATACAATTAACAGGGTACCAGAACAAGGTTTACTACAGAAATGGCAACAATGGCAACAAAACCCAACCACAGTGCAAAGATACACTGTGCTACATGTCTGAGAAAGTGTGTGTAGAAGGAAGTGCCCCAAAATGTACATAAATATGGATATAATTGTGAGGTAATTTTGTGCTATTGCTTTATTATTGTATCAAGTGTTAGTGTAATAATTTATTAATATAATAACTGTAAACTTGGGTGTAATAAATATTCTTTATTGATACACGATTTTGACTCAGTTAGTATATAGTAAAAGGAACAGATAATGTTAAGGCATCAATAAGTTATATATTAATTGTTAGTAGTCAAAGCTGTCATTAATAATTAATATCAGACCTCAATGGAGGTGCAGGAGTCCCCCTAATATTTTTGGAGGCTACATCTAATGTATTTCTTAATGGCGAGCTCAGGCCCAGACTGTTTCTAATTTGTATTTGTGTTTTGTTTGCATAATTTTAACTTAACACATAATTAGATTAAAAGCAGAGAATAAAGGTACCTTCACACTAAGTGACGCTGCAGCGATATCGACAACGATGCCGATCGCTGCAGCGTCGCTGTGTGGTCGCTGGAGAGCTGTCACACAGACAGCTCTCCAGCGACCAGCGATGCCGAAGTCCCCGGGAAACAGGGGAAACATCGGGTTACTAAGCGGCCCTGCGCTTAGTAACCCGATATTTACCCTGGTTACCATTGTAAAACATCGCTGGCATCGTTGCTTTTGCTGTCAAACACAACAATACACGGCAATCTGACGACCAAATAAAGTTCTGAACTTTCAGCAACGACCAGCGATATCACAGGACGCTGCAACGTCACGGATCGCTAGCGATATCATTTAGTGTGAAGGTACCTTAAGAAAAAAAGCAGACTAGGTCCTATGAATGGGGATCACCACAGTACGAAAATGGCATAAGTATAGACACAGCTTTATTAGGAAACAGATAGAAATGACAAAAACACTCACATTAAAAACATTTAAAAAGCATAAACATGCTATAAACAACAGCCCCTAGTACGGCAATAACCCACATAGGACTCAAAAATATAATGGCAAGTGCAGTGTACAATCATAGTACCAAACCAAAGTATAGTACATATGGACCATAATATGTAGGCACTCCCCCAGATAATTTATGAGAAAAACATGATACATGTGCAAACAAACCCAAATCTGTAAACCTGTACCATCTGAATGTGGAGCTCACACTGACGTATATATCCCTGCACCCAAAAAATAAAGACCTGCACAAAAATGAACCTATCTAACGATTTAAAAGCAGGTATGCATGTAAATGTAAAGAATAAAGGATAACACGGACATATTAGGCAAGCAATACAGCCACTAACAATTTGTGACCTGTGATGTACCACAGAGAGGGCTAATAAATTAGCACAGGGAGAGTTTCAAGGTTGCCTGTGGACCAAAGACACATAGTATTTCATGTCCAAAGCTCTATATTACCACAGCCGAACCTCCCAAAAGAGTCCCAATGTGGGCTATACCAGGACCCAACGCGTGTCGCCACCACACAGGGTGGCTTCGTCAGGGGTAATCTAGAGACCAAGTGTATGTCACTTAAGTAGAAATAATTAGATAACGTTACCGCATTCAGCTATGTTAATGCTTATCCGCCACATGGAGTAATCCCAGACGTAACATGCAGTGCCCTGTTCTCTCTTCATCTGCGCATGCTCCAGCGTCTGGAAATCATTGGTGCACTAGTCAGGTTGCCTGGGAAACCAGAGCCCGTTCCAAGAAACGCCCACCTACTGTCCTCAAGCAGAAGCTAGAGCTGCTCTGTTATAATACCGTTACCGGCAAGATGTGTGAGCGAAAGTGTGCACACACCTTTAGTCCTTTCTCCACTTGTGCGCTAAATATAATAATGAAACGCACCATATAATATATCGCACCTTTCTCAGCGCATGTTACATCGCCTAGTAATAATAGGTATACCCAGCTGGGTTGCCTAGAACACCAGAACGCCATAAAAACGGCGCCTGCACACTGCTCCCTAAATGGAAATGGGGCGATGCCATGAATACGCCGTGCGTAGCAGATTCAAGTCAGTGTCCGCACATGGTTATATGCAATAGCCTGTGTGAACGCTACCTAAAGCCATTGTAGATTGTAAGCTCTCACGAGCAGGGTCGTCTTATTTTGTTTTATTCTGCTTTATTACTGTATTATTAACATTGTTACCTATGACTGTTGTGTTTGAAACTGTTAAACTGTAAAGCGCTGCGGAATATGTTGGCGCTATATAAATAAAGATTATTATTATTATTATTATTATTATTATTATTACCAAAGAGAGTGAAACCCTACAACACACGCACATAAGGTATATAGACATACACGTATACAGTTCATGTATATCTAACTACACACATACAGTACATACACATATATATTTAATTTACAGACATACATATAAAGTACATGTATATACACACACTACAGGCACATGACTTGCACATACACTCACTTTGTACATTGAGCATACATACACCTACTGTATAAACTCATTCTTTTCTGCAGGTGGCTATATCGGCAGTGTATTTAGGGTCCTGGTGTTTGGAATCAGCTAGAATAATGGTTGCACACAGGCCTGAGCCCTCCTGTCTTGCATTATCACAGTACTGATCCTCCCTCCCCCTCTTCCATCTGGACTCCTGGTAACATTACAGCAGAAGGAGGCCAAAGCTGATGTGGGAGGAGTTCACTACTGTCATCTTCTGCAGTAATGTTTTCCTCACAGCCCTGGCCCCACCCATTTCCTTTCATTGGTTTGTGTAGCCCCCCACACTCACTCTCATTGGCTGAGTGCGCTAGAGACAGCAGCTCTGCTAGATGCCTTGGTGCACCTTCTGAGTGAGAAGTGCAAATTAGCCACACTGACACTGAGCAGGAGATGGGGGAATCAGCCCAGTGGACAAATGCCTCCTCGCCCCCTGGCGGAGCCCACTCCTGGGGTTCACCAAATCTTTGTGTTCCCCTCTTAAGCCCTAAACTAGGAAGAATAGTGAAGGAATGCATTATGCACGATGTGTTAAAAACATTGGTGGATGTAGTTCTAAAACTCTAATAGCCCATTACCAGATGCCAAGTTCTTTAGAAGCCACCAATGCTTCAGCTTTAGAATATTGCAATTTTTAAAAGAGGGTGGCAAAGTGATTGTGGTTAAAGAGGTTGTCATGTCCAAAATGATAAGTCTACAGTCACTGCGTGACTGAAGACTTATGAATCCCTCAGCGCATGCACTGGGCGCTGCAGTGATTTTCTGGTTTCTGGTGTGTACATATCCATTATGCATATTCCCAGCCACAGCCCGACAGCCTTGTGCCATACACTTAAAAAAAAGTGTATGGAGGGTCACCTTGTCGAAGGTGGGACGGCTTTTATGCTATTTTTGATCAAAAATAATATTACTAAGAACCAACTGTTATTTAAATGCACTTTTGCTTTTTACTTATTTAGTTACAGCAGTGTTTTTGCTCATTTTGTTTCTTGCAGATTTCTGTATGCTTTATGGGCAACGTGAACACGTGTTTATGTGCTGCATGCATACCAACCTAAACCAAGCTCAATTTTTGTGTTTTTTCTTTGTATTTTTTCATTCTGTGCAAGCCGGGGCTGTGGCCTCCCTCTCCTGAGCTGGAAATTACATTTAAAGGCTTCCCCAGGCTGTGTCCACAGGTTGGGGCCCGCTCCTTTTGTCTGCCCTTGTTCACACACTGAGGTCAACTCTGACACATGGTAAGGTTTTTAATATTAGACAGCGTAGGACCATCACAACCAGGGTCACATTGTCGACGGTGGGATGGCTTTTATGCTATTTTGATCAAAAACAGTATTACAGCTCTGTGTTATTTAAATGCACTTTTGCTTTTTACTTATTTAGTTGCAGCAGGGCTTTTGCTTATTTTGCTTCTTGTAAGTTTTGTATGCGTTATTTCCAATGTGAACATGCATTTATGTGCTGCATGTATACCAATTTAAACCAAGCTCAATTTTTGTTTTTTCTTTGTATTTTTGCATTCTGTGCAAGCCGGGGGGGAAGTTTTTTTTAAGTGTATGGAGCAAGTCTGCACCCACTAGTCGGGCTCTGGCCGGGAGTATGCATGCATCTGCCACTCCTGGCTCAGAAACTGGTGAATCACTGCAGTGCACAGTGCGTGCGCTGAGGGATTCATAAGTCTGCAGTCACACAAAGTGACTGTAGACTTATAATTTTGGACCGAACAACCCTTTACTCAGACAAGTAGTTTTCAGTTGGTTTTGCACATTAAGACTTTTCATAAAGTATATATATACAGTGGAGGAAATAAGTATTTTTGGCTGATTTTGAAAGTTTGCCCACTGACAAAGACATGAACAGTCTATAATTATAAAGGTAGGTTAATTGTAACATTGAGAGATAGAATATCAAAAATAAAATCCAGAAAATCACATTGTTTAAATTATATACTGTACATTTTTTAGCATTTTTCAGTGACAAATAAGTATTTGATTCCCTACCAACCATTAAGAGTTCTGGCTCATACAGATCAGTTAGACGCTCTTAATCAACTCATTACCTGCATTAAAAACAGCTGTCCTACATAGTCGCCTTTATACAAGACTCCTGTCCAAAGACTCAATTAATCAGTCAGACTCTAACCTCTACAACATGGACAAGACCAAAGAGCTTTCTAAGGATGTCAGGGACAAGATCATAACCTGCACAAAGCTGGAATAGGCTACAAAACCATAAATAAGATGCTGGGTGAGAAGGCAACAACTGTTGGTGCAATAGTAAGAAAATGAAAGAAATACAAAATGACTGCCAATTGACATCGATCTGGGGCACCATGCAGAAACTCACCTCATGGGGTATCCTTGGTCATGAGGAAGGTAAGAGATCAGCCTACATGTAAGAACTTGTTAATGATCTCAAGGCAGCTGGGACCACAGTCATGAAGAAAACCTGTAATAATTATAGGGGATTACTCAGGAGACTCTTTGCGTGGAACAAGACAACTACAGGACACAGTTTTATAAGTAGTAAAGTCTATATTATCACACGGTGATTCAAACAGGTGCAGAGAGAAACTCAAGTCCACAACACTTGGTGCAAATAATAAACGCAGCTTAGCAGTCTTCAGGGAAAAATGCAATCAAGCAGAAAGTCTATGAAGCACAGTTATTCTTGAGGATACATGAATAAATCCTTGTCTTAGTCCAGACACAGATAGATATGCTTATAGGCAGTTCAAATCATATCTTAACTCAACCAGGGAGGCCTGGATAATAGTCTCAGGTTATAGCAAAGCAGCAGCAGCTTACATGTCCAGCAAATACAGATGAAGTAAACACGAGCAGCAGATGGAAGATTACAGGAAACTCGTGTATGCAGCAGGAACTCAGAGCAGAGTAGCAGGATCACCACACAGGTTCACAGGAGCAGGTGTATAGCCAGGGAGTAATCAGAGGTCAGGAGCTGGATGCAAGGAAGAATACTCTAGCACAGACTGAAGGCTGGGGTGGAGTTTTATAGCAGGAAGACACGGTGCACATGAGACCAAAGATGCCATCTTGGAAAAGGGCAGTAATGCACAAAAGGTAAAAAATGTTCAGAGTCCTGACATTACTCCCTCCTTAGAAGCGGCCTCAGGACGATCCTGGACCTGGTTTCTCAGGGAATCTCTGATGAAAACGAGAAATCTTCTGTTGGGCATTGATGTTTTCCACAGGTTCCCAAGAGTCTTCCGCAGGGGGATATCCCTGCCATCTTATCAGATATTGGAGCCGATTCCTGCGAATCCTGGAATCAATAATTTCCTCCACCACAAATTGTTCTTGCCCATCAATCACCACAGGCTGCGGAGGTGGCACAACATGTCCCTGGAAGGTATTAGGAGATACAGGCTTTAGTAAAGATACATGAAAAACTGGGTGTACCTTCATAGTCCTAGGCAGCTTCAGCCGGCAGGCCACAGAGCTCACAATACCGTTGATCTCGAAAGGGCCAATGAATTTCTGTCCAAGTTTTTGTGAAGGAACGTTTAACTTCAGATTCTTAGTTGCTAACCACACGGAATCTCCTACCTTGAACATGGGTGCAGGTTTACGGAATCTATCAGCCGATCTCTTATAACGTTCTTGAGCTGTGGTCAGGGATTCCTTCAGAACCTCCAGAATTTGTCTCATAGCAGTCAGCCTTTCCTCCACTGCCGGAACCGGAGAATTAATTGGAGACCTAGGTAAAATACACGGATGATAATCCAGATTGGCAAAGAAAGGTTTAAATTTAGTGGAGGCGCTCTGAGAATTATTATATGAAAATTCGGCTAATGGCAACAACTCCAACCAATCATCCTGGAGATGGCTGACATAGCATCTTAGATATTGTTCCAGCGTCTGGTTGGTACACTCAGTCTGACCATTTGTCTGGGGATGGTAAGCGGAAGAGAGACAGACATTAATATTGAGTGCAGAGCAAAAACCCTTCCAGAATCTTGAAGTGAACTGTACTCCACGGTCAGAGATGATCTCATCCGGAACCACGTGCAACCGAAAGACATTCTGTATGACCAAGTTCACTGTATCTTTAGCTGAGGGGAGGCCGGTGCACGGAACAAAGTGAGCAGCTGTAGTCAGGCGATCAACTACCACCATGATTGTATTCATGCCCCCTGATGTAGGCAGCTCCACAATAAAGTCCATTGATATAGACCCCCAAGGGCGGGACGGAACCGGTAATGGTTATAGAAGACCCGTAGGTGCCACATGAGGAGTCTTGTAATGGGAACATACCTCGCAAGAGAGAACATAGTCCTTGGTATTCTTCAGGCAAGTTGGCCACCAGAAGAATCGGCTCCGGAACTCTTGTGTCTTCTGTACCCCCCTGTGACCAGCCAACTTGGAGTCATGTACCAACTTGAGGATCTGCAGATGGATGACCTCCAGGACGTAGATACGTCGATCTCTGAACCACATGCCACCCTTAAAGACAAGATTAATATCCACAGGTGGGTTGGCCAAAAAAACATCACCTTCATAGGCCTCCCTGCACTCCTTCCACAAGTCCTGATCGTGGATAACTCCGATGAAATTGACATCAGATAGAATGGTCTTGGATGGGGCTTCAGGTATGGAATCTGCAGCATGGATTCAGGATAAAGCATCAGCCTTCCCATTACGAGAACCTGAACGGTACGAGATAACAAAGTTAAATTGATTTAAAAATAAGTTCCAACGAGCCTGAAGAGGAGAAAGACATCTAGCAGATCTAAGGAACTATAAATTGCGATGGTCAGTTAGTACTATGATCTATTGTGCAGCTCCGTGCAGATGATGCCTTTATTATTTGAAAGCCGCAATAATAGCCAGCAATTCCTTGTCTCCCACGTCGTATTTCCTCTCTGCTGAGGTTAGTCTGCGGGAAAAGAAAGCACAAGGATGTAGCAGACCCTTCTCTCCAGTTCTTTGGGAGAGAATAGCCCCCAAAGCATTATCAGAAACGTCCACCTCCACAATGAAAGGTTATGTTGGATCTGGGTGTATCAACAGTGGTGCTGATGTGAAACAGATCTTAAGCCAATCAAAAGCTTCTTGAGCCTGTGATGACCACTTAAAGGGCTTTTCCTTCTTTGTCAAGGAAGTAATGGGACGGACAATATCAGAAAAATTTCGAATGAAGCGTCTGTAGAAATTTGCAAAACCAATAAAAAGTTGGACCACCTTAACGTTCTTGGGTACCGGCCAGTCAAGGATAGCCTGAATCTTACCAGATTCCATGTTCAGCCCCTGGGGAGAGATGATATAACCTAAGAACTGTATCTCAGAAAGATGGAACTCGCATTTCTCCGGCTTAATATACAGATGGTTCTCTTTCAGACGTCTTAAAACAGTTTTGACATGTTCTTCATGTTCCTGTAGAGAGTCAGAAAAGATTAGCATATCGTCCAAATAGAATACTACAAACTGGTCCAACAAATCTCTGAAAATGTCATTAGCAAGGTGTTGAAATGTTGCAGGGGCGTTACAAAGCCGAACGGCATCACAAGAGATTCAAAGTGTCCATACCGGCATCTGAATGCTGTTTTCCACTCATCCCCTGGACGAATACGCACCAAATTATAAGCCCCACGAAGATCCAGTTTAGAGAACACCTTAGCATGGCGGACTCTTTCCAGTAATTCGGGAATCAGAGGCAAAGGGTAATGGTTTCGTACGGTTACCTTATTGAGTTCTCGATAGTCAACACAGGATCTCAGGGTCCCATCCTTCTTTACAAAAAAGATAGGTGCTCCTGCTGGTGAGGAAGAAGGACATATGAAGCCTTGGGCCAGATTTTCATCAATATACTCTTTTAAGGCTTGAAGCTCAGGTGCCGCCAAAGGGTATACGTTACCAAAAGGAATGGCTGCCCCGGGAAGCAGCTCAATGGGACAGTCATAATGCCTGTGTGGAGGAAGCTGATCTGCATTCTTCTTGTCACTGATGTCAGAGAACTCTTTATAAGCTGGAGGTAAAGAAAATACCTGTACATGTGGTTTCGTAGTCGTGGACTCGGGAACAGCTACTGTTAACGCTCAGTTGCTCCTTGTTGGGAAGATAATCTCCTTGGTCTCCTAGTTGATAATTGGGTTCTGAGAACGCAACCAAGGAATGCCTAAAATCACAGAAAAATGAGGAGAAGAAATTAGCAAGAAAGAAAGTTGCTCCTGATGATTAGGCTCCAACAAAATTTCAAGGGGTATGGTCTCCTGATCCACAGGCCCAGAGATTAAAGGTGACCCATCCACTGTTTCCATGGTAATTGGAGAGGCTCTTTGCTGAATTTTAATACCATGTTTCTTGGCAAATGCGGTATCCATGAAATTGCCACCTGCACCAGAGTCAATCATAGCTGAACTGGAAATCCACTGTCCTGAACACAGGATCTTAATAGGGAGAGAACAGTTAGAGTTCTTTTCCTTCAGCTCCTTGGGGGGTGAAGTCATAGAAAGTGAATGGAATACAGAGTTTAAAGGCAGGCTACATTCACAGATGTCAGATTCATCATCACAGTTGTCATACTCCCCTATTGCTGCTAGCACCTTGTTTGGCCATCTAGGACACTTAGGACAATCGATCAAGAAGTGGTCAGACTGGCCGCAGTAGAAACATAGACTTTCACGAAGGCGATGCTCCTGGCGCTCATTGATCTCACGCCTCTGAACGGAATCAATTTGCATGGGCACCTCCTCCACCCCCCGAGAGGTTTTACCTGCAGGCTCTTTGAAAGGAAGGGAAAAGTTAGAAACACGGTTATATGCAGCAAATTTCTCTTGCCTACGCTCAGTAAGGCGAATGTCTATGCACATGCAATGCTGTATAAATGTCTCTAGCTCTTGTGGTGACTCAGAGCAGGCTAGTTCATCTTGTACAATACTAGACAGACCCCTTTTAAAAATAGGCAATTGTGCATAACTGTCCCAATTGGTATCTACCGCCAATCTCCTGAATTCAGTGGCATACTCAATAACAGAACGTTTAGCCTGGCGTAAAGACAACAAAGCAGATTCAGCGGTGGCACGGCGATTAGGGTCATCAAACATTAATGCCATAGTGGCCAAGAAATCATCCAAGTCATTTAACCATGGGTCACGAGACTCAATCATAGGATTCGCCCAGGAGAGCGCTCATGAGGTCAGTAGCATTATTACACGCAATACTTTGGATCTATCAGTAGGAAAACGGTCAGCATGCACATTAAAATATAGCATACATTGATTCACAAAGCCACGAAATTTGTCGCGATCACCATTAAATCTGAATGGGGGCAACTTAGGTGGGCTAGCTGGTGGCGGTTGCCCAGAGGGTAAAGTCACTTGTGCAGCTATTTGCGTGCTTATGTCCTGAAAAGTTCGTCCATACTGGGACTCTATGCCAACAAGTTTGTTTTCCTGGGCTGCCATGCGGTTGCTCAAGTCCTGCAAAGTCTGTCCAAACACTTGTTTATTTAGTTCAAAGCTTCCAAACTTCTTTTGCAGACCTTCCACATCTTTCTGCAGTGATCTAATTATGGAAAACACCTGCTCTAATCTGCTTTCTGCAGTCATTGTTCCAGCAGTCTCCTTTTTTTTTTTTTTTTTAGGCTAGAGTATCATGTAATAATTATAGGGGATAACTCAGGAGACTCTTTGCGTGGAACAAGACAACTACAGGACACAGTTTTATAAGTGGTAAAGTCTATATTATCACACGGTGATTCAAACAGGTGCAGAGAGAAACTCAAGTCCACAACACTTGGTGCAAATAATAAACGCAGCTTAGCAGTCTTCAGAGAAAAATGCAATCAAGCAGAAAGTCTATGAAGCACAGTTATTCTTGAGGATACTTGACACGAATAAATCCGTGTCTTAGTCCAGACACAGATAGATATGCTTATAGGCAGTTCAAATCATATCTTAACTCAACCAGGGAGGCCTGGTTAATAGTCTCAGGTTATAGCAAAGCAGCAGCAGCTTACATGTCCAGCAAATGCAGATGAAGTAAACACGAGCAGCAGATGAAGGAGGATTACTAGAAACTTGTGTATGCAGAAGAACTCAGAGCAGAGTAGCAGGATCACCACACACACACACCACCACGTGCACTTGACCCCATCCCATCCCACCTCCTCCCCAACCTCACCACCACACTAATCCCATCCTTAACCCATCTCTTCAACCTTTCACTAACTTCTGGTACACAATCACACCTATCCTCAAAAAGCCATCCCTTGACCCAAGCGGTATGTCCAGCTATCGCCCCTTATCTTTGCTCCCATTTGCATCCAAACTCTTTGAGCAGCACGTGCATGCTGAACTTTCCTCTCACTTTGCATCTAACTCTCTCTTTGACAACCTACAATCTGGGTTCCGTCCCCACCATTCCACTGAGACTGCCCTGACCAAAATTACTAATGACTTACTTACAGCCAAACCTAACAGACAATTCTCTATACTCCTCCTCCTAGACCTGTCCTCTGCTTTCAACACAGTTGACCACTGCCTCCTACTACAGATCCTCTCTTCCTTTGGGGTCAAAGACATTGCCCTATCTTTGATCTCCTCCTACCTTGCCAACCGCACATTTAGCGTTTCCTTCTCCCATACTACCTCTTCATCTCGCCCTCTCTCTGTTGGTGTCCCTCAAGGCTCTGTCCTAGGACCCTTACTCTTCTCAATATATACAGTCGGCCTGGGACAACTCATAAGGTCCTATGGCTTCCAGTACCATCTATATGCCGATGACACTCAGATCTACCTCTCTGGCCCAGATGTCACCTCTCTGATCTCCAGAATCCCAGAGTGTCTATCAGCCATATCCTCCTTCTTCTCCTCTCGCTTCCTCAAGCTCAATGTGGACAAATCTGAACTAATTATCTTTCCGCCATCTCGCATATCTACCATACCTGATTTATCTATCAAAATAAATGAAATCACACTTTCCCCTGTCCCCAAAATCCGCTGCCTCGGAGTAACCCTTGACTCTGCCCTATCCTTCAAACCGCACATCCAAGCTCTCGCCACCTCCTGTCGCCTCCAGCTCAAAAAGATTTCCAGAATCCTTCCTTTCCTCAACCCACACTCTACCAAAATGCTCGTGCATGCCCTAATCATCTCCCACCTCGACTACTGCAACATACTCCTCTGTGGCCTACCTTCTAACACTCTCGCACCCCTCCAGTCCATCCTTAACTCTGCTGCCCAACTAATTAATCTCTCTCCTCGCTACACTCCTGCTTCCCCTCTTTGCGAATCCCTTCACTGGCTCCCAATTTCTCAGCGTATCCAGTTTAAATTACTAACACTGACCTACAAAGCCATCCATAATCTTTCTACTCTGTATATTTCCACACTAATCTCTCAATATCTTCCCTCACGTAATCTCTGGTCCTCCCAAGACGACCTCCTCTCCTCCACGCTTATTCGCTCCTCACCCAATCGCATCCAAGACTTCTCCCGAATATCACCCATCCTCTGGAATTCAGTGCCCCAACACATCCGGTTATCCACTACTTTTGGATCCTTCAAAAGAAACCTGAAAACCCATCTCTTCAAAGAAGCTTACAGCCTGTAAAGACCACACGCCCACCTCAACACCATTGGAGCTACTGCAACCCTCGACCTACTGTCTCCTTCCCCATAATCCTGTAGAATGTAAGCCCGCAAGGGTAGGGTCCTCTTCCCTCTGTACCAGTTTGTTGTTGTTAGTTTTGTTTACTGTAAGTGATATTTGTATTTTGATGTAACCCCTTCTCATGTACAGCACCATGGAATTAATGGTGCTATATAAATAAATAATAATAATAATAATAAACAGGTTCACAGGAGCAGGTGTATAGCCAGGGAGTAATCAGAGGTCAGGAGCTGGATGCAAGGCAGAATACTCTAGCACAGACTGAAGGCTGAGGTGGAGTTTTATAGTAGGAAGACACAGTGCACATGAGACCAAAGACGCCATCTTGGAAGAGGGCAGTAATGCACAAAAGGTAAAAAATGTTCAGAGCCCTGACAAAACCATTGACAACACATTACACCGTAAAGGTTTAAAATCCTGCAGTGCCCGCAAGGTCCCCCTGATCAAGAAGGCACATGTGCAGGCCATTCTGAAGTTTGCCAATGAACACCTGGATGATTCTGTGAGTCATTGGAAAAAGGTACTGTGGTCAGATGAGACACAAATTAAGGTCTTTGGGATTAACTCAACTCGCCATGTTTGGAGGAAGAGAAATGCTGCCTATGACCCAAAGAACACTGTCCCCACTGTCAAGCATGGAGGTGAAAATGTTATGTTTTGGGAGTGTTTCTCTGCTAAGGGCACAGGGCTACTTCACCGCATCAATGGGAGAATGAATGGAGACATGTACTGTAAAATCCTGAGTGACAACCTTCTTCCCTCCGCCAGGACATTGAAAATGGGTCGTGGCTGGCTCTTCCCACAAGACAATGACCCAAAACATACAGCCAAGGCAACAAAGGAGTGGATTAAAAAGAAGCACATTAAGGTCATGGAGTGGCCTAGCCAGTCTCCAGACCTTAATCCCAAAGAAAACTTATGGAGGGAGTTGAAGCTCCGAGTTGCCAAGCGACAGCCTCAAAATCTTAATGATTTAAAGATGAGCTGCAGAGAGGAGTGGACCAAAATTTCTCTTGACATGTGCGCAAAACTCATCATCAACTACAAAAAACATCTGACTGCTGTGCTTGGCAACAAGGGTTTTGCCACCAAGTATTAAGTCTTATTTGCTAGAGAGATCAAATACTTATTTCTCACTGCAAAATGCAAATAAATTTATAATATTTATACAATGTGATTGTCATGATCCAGACCGGATTTTGAGTCCTGTTTTACCTTTTTCCCGGTCTGGTCATGTCAAGAGTTAACCTTTCTCTGCCTCTGCCTGGGTTCAGGTTGGCTATTTATCGCCACTGCTTCCTGCAGGCGATGCCACTTATAGTTTTTGCTTAGTGCTGCTGTAGCTGACTCTGATTGCTCTGATTGGTCCTGCTGCATTCGCTGTCTGAAACCGTGTCTCTGTTTTCCCCTATTCCCATCTTGACTCAGTGTTTCCTTTTAGTGTTATGTCTCCCTGGTTTTGACTTGGCTTGTATCCTGACCTGTTTCTGTCCTTTGTCTTTTGGCTTATCTGCTCCTGACCGTTACTGACCCCCTGGATTGCTTCTGACCGCGAGTTTGCTTATACCTTTGGCACTGCGCTGCAGTCTAGGATTTGGCCTGGCTTGTTTGACTATTCTGCTGCCACCTGTGGTAGCCTCACTGCTGCACTGCAGATCAGCTCTGTTTAGGTGCAGACCCTCTTCCTCTCTACTGCCATCTAGTGAAGTCTGCACCTACTTGCATTCCAGCAGCATGACAGTGATTTTCTGGATTTTATTTTTGATATTCTATCTCTCAATGTTAAAATTAACCTACCTGCGCTTAGTAACCCGCGGCCCTGCGCTTAGTAACCCGATGTTTACCCTGGTTACCCGGGTGCTGCAGGGGGACTTCGGCATCGTTGAAGACAGTTTCAACGATGCCGAAGTCGTTCCCCTGATCGTTGGTCGCTGGAGAGAGCTGTCTGTGTGACAGCTCCCCAGCTACCACACAGCGACTTACCAACGATCACGGCCAGGTCGTATCGCTGGTCGTGATCGTTGGTAAATCGCTATGTGAGACGGGGCCTTAACTGTCATGAAAAAAAAGAGTTCAGTAAAGTTTCATTGGAAAAGAACAAGGACTATGATTTTATTTGTGTGTGTCTGAAAAGGACTGGAGCTCTGTATGCTGAAGAGATCCCTGACCCCCAGGTGGTTGACACACAACACACCACAAAATGGCATTCTTTTATTAATGTAGCAGGGAAATACAGAAGCCCCTCAGCATGACTACCACCCTGGCCCCCATTAAAAAGTGGCATAGTCAGCAGGATCAAGAGTCCTCACATATAAAAAATGGAGAAACCCCTGAAACGGCAAAGATGGCGACCGTTAAAGACTTTAAAATGGCAGATGATGGCACAGAAGCTGGAGATATCTCTGCCCATTGTGGGCATTTTAAACTGAAAATGGCGCAAAAATCTATCTGGCAGAGGCAGTGGCTTGTGTTCAGGCCACACCCCTTGGTGAGTGATGCCCGCTCGTGGTGGGTGCGGCGAAGAAGGAAGAAAAGTTACCTCCCACAGTGGATTCCTGAAGAGTAGGAGGAGTCCAATGCTAAAAGGGAGGAGCGGCCGTAGTCAGCGCATCCCTGGCCCAGATGGAACCAGGAAGAATTCACAGTGGTGGAGGATACCGACAGCAGCAGAGCCATCGCAGCGGAGCTGCCAGTGAGTGTCCTCCGACCCCAGACCACTGAGACCAGGCCCACTGTCATGGACATTCCTGCCTTTAGCCTTTTGCCTGAGACCCCGAAGTTCCGGCCCTAGTATGTGGACGTCTGACCCCGGGAACCGCGACCTCCATCCCCTGCACATATCCCTACCTCAGCTGGCCGCATGTCTCCTAGTCCCTTGCCACAACATTGGGGGGGGTGAAGGGCCATTTCCATCCTCTGGACAAGCGGCCTGGGTGGCAGGAGTGGTGGATGATACAGAGATGCAGGTGTTCCTGGAATGGGACTGGGAGCGAGAAGCACTATACCTGAGCCTGAGGTCTACAGAACCAGTGAGGCCTAGGTCTGTTTGCTCTGGTGCACCAGAGGATGCGGTGGCCAGAAGGATTCCAGCAACGGCTGGAGCGCAGGCTCGGAGCCCTGCTAGTGAGGGGAAGTGGAGCGGAGGCTAGTGGATGCTGAAGAGATCCCTGACCCCCAGGTGGGTGAAGTACATGACACACACAACACAACACAAAATGGACTTTCTTTAATTAATGCAGCGAGGCGCCATGGTGTGAGGGAAATACAGAAGCCCCTTGGCACGACTACCACCCTGGCCCCCGTTACAACAGAATGGGAAACAATGGATGTTCATGCCCTCCTTTTATCAGACTGGGGTCCGGGTTCGAGTTCGGATAACGTTCTGGTATCCGAACCAAAACTTTAAAAAAAAAAACGCTGCACCCGAATATCCATGGGCTCTCCTATCACTAGTCATTTCCACTAACTCACACTCTTCTTCAATTAGGCCATGCGGCCTAATTGAACAAGGTGCAAAAAGTGTCCAAAACACATAATAGGTTTATGACTTGAAAGATAGCTTTGGAACAAATTATGCCTAAATGATGGCACACTTAACTTGACCAAACTTCCCTATTGTGGGGCACTTTAATAAATTTGGTGCAACCCCTATGTCTTTTGTGTGTTTTACTTACTTTTGGGTACAGATGTATTGAAAAGGTACATTAACCCCTTCATGACCAAGCCTATTTTGACCTTAATGACCTGGCCATTTTTTTCAATTCTGATCAGAGTCGCTTTATGAGGTAATAACTCAGGAATGCTTCTACGGATAATAGCGATTCTGAGATTGTTTTTTCATGACATATTGGGCTTCATGTTAGTGGTAAATTTAGGTCGATAATTTTTGCATTTATTTGTGAAAAAATTGGAAATTTGACAAAAATTTTGAAAATTTCGCAGTTTTCAAATTTTTATTCTGTTAAACCAGAGATTTATGTGACACAAAACAGTTAATAAATAACATTTCCCACATGTCTACTTTGCATCAGCATAATTTTGGGAAAAAAACAAATTTTGTTAGGAAGTTATGAGGGTTCAAAGTTTATCAGCAATTTCTAATTGTTCCAGCAAGATTTACAAAACCATTTTTTTAGTGATCACATTTGAAGTCCCCTTGAGGGGCCTATATGACAGAAAACACCAAAAAGTGACCAATTTGTCCTGAGTACACTGATATTTCATATGTGGGAGAAAACTACTTTATGGGCACACGTCAGGGCTTGGAAGGGAAGTAGTGACGTTTTGGAATGCAGACTTTGATGGAATGGTCTGCGGGCATCATGTCGTGTTTGGAGAGCCCCTGATGTGCCTAAACAGTGGAAACCCCCCAATTCTAATTCCAACCCTAACCCCAACACACCCCTAACCACAAACCTAACCCTAACACACCCCTAACCTTAATCCCAACCTTAACCGCAAACCTAACCCTAACACACCCCTAAGCCTAATCCAAACCCTAACCCTAATCCCAACTCTATCCCTAACTTTAGCCCAACTCACTTGAGCCCAACTCTAACCCTAATGGGTAAACTGGGGCGGAGGGGTGATCACCGGGGCAGGGGGGCCATCAGTGGGGGAGGCCATCAGCAGGGCAGGGGGCGATCGCTGGGGCTGGGGGTGATCAGGGAGGCAGGGGGTGATCGTCGGGGCAGGGGGTGATTGCAGGGCAGGGGGAAGTCACTGGGGGGGCCATCAGCGGGGCAGGGGGTGATCAGGGGGCGATTGGTGGGGCCATCAGTGAAGCAGGGGGCAATTGCCAGGGCAGCAGGTGATCAGGGGGCAATCAGCGGGGCAGGGGGCAATCGCTGGGGCAGGGGGACCATCATCAGGGCAGGGGGTGATCGGGGGGGCAGGGGGCCATCAGTAGGACAGAGGGCAATCAGGGGGGCAGGGTGTGATCAGGGGGTGATTGCTGGGGAAGGGGGTGATTGCTTTAGCAGGAGGCGATTGCCGGGGCGGGGGGACCATCAGTGGGGCAGGGGAGATCACGTGGTGATTGGGGTCATCACTGGAGCGGGGGGTGATCACCAGGAGCAGGAGGGCACTGTCAGACGCGGGGGGCAGGAGTGGGCTGAGGAGATGCAAGAGATGGAGGCAGAGCCAGCAGCATCAGCAGGGGGGCAGGGGGTGATCACCGGGGCAGGGGAGAGGGAGCAGAGGTCAGGGGGTGGAATCAGATGGCGGGGGAGTGGAGGTCAGCAGAGAAGAGTACCTGATGGCAGCAGCAGCAGATGTGATCGCCGTCAGTCGGTGGCAGGGCAGCATGCAGGCACGTCGCTTTTCAGCTTCCAGGGACTGGATGAAGCTGGAGAGCGAAGCAGCCATACTTTACTACGCCCCTCCACATCTAATTGGAGAGACAGCGTCACATGGACTCGAGCTCCAATCAGATCTGGGGGGTGACAAAAAGGTCACCAGAAGCGATCATAGCCACGGGGGGCAAAACCACCCCCTGGGCTCAAGTACAAGTCCCCCTGTACCTGCAGGTCGGGTGACATTTCAGTTAACCCGTTCACCTAACCTGCAGGAACGCGATCCCACCATGATGCCACATAGGCGTCAGAGGTCAGATTGGCACCGACTTTCATGACGCCTACGTGGCGTCACAGGTCGGGATATAATATACAGGGTGGGCCATTTATAAGGATACCCCTGACTAAAATGGGAATGGTTGGTGATATCAAATTCTTGTTTGTGGCATATTAGTATAGGGAGGGGGAAAACTTTTCAAGATGGGTGGTAACCATGGAGGCCATTTTGAAGTCAGCCATTTTGGATCCACCTTTATTTTTTCCAATGCGAAGAGGGTCATGTGACACATCATCCTTATTGAGAATTTCACAAACAAATCAATGGTGTGCTTGGTTTTAACATATCTTTATTCTTTCATGAGTTATTTACAAGTTTATGACCACTTATAAAATGTGTTCAAAGTGCTGCCCATTGTGTTGGATTGTCAATGCAACCCTCTTCTCCCACTCTTGACACACTGGTAGCAACACCGCAGAAGAAATGCTAGCACAGGCTTCCAGTATCCATTGTTTCAGATGCTGCACATCTCGTATCTTCACAGCAAAGACAATTGCCTTCAGATGACCCCAAATATAAAAGTCTAAGGGGGTCAGATTGGGAGACCTTGGTGGCCATTCAACTTGCCCACGATGACCAATGCACTTTCAAGGAAACTGTTCATGTAGGAATAATCGGACCTGACACCCATAATGTGGTGTTGCTCCACCAAATTATCTTTTTGATGATATTCTAATTTTGTGAGAAGCACCTGTAAGTATTTATAAAAAGCGGAACCAAAATAAATGTCTAGTTATACAGAAAGAATAAAAAGTCTTGGCATAAAATACATATGTTGCAAAACCGAAAGATTTCACAATGTTACTTTTAATGTGATCTGGAAATAACCTTCAGCTATAATTGCATATAAAGGAACACTTATGAACAATGGAACACAGGAAGCATGCTGATACCCATAGGAGCCAATTAAATACCAACTGACTCTAACATAGCTAAGGTTTTATGGCATCAGTGAATTATGCCAGGTGCACAAGTTTTCATGCCCACCTCTATACTTTTCTGAGCCTTATATGTTACAACCATGATTCACTACTTTTTAGGAGGAATTCCGTTGCCCTTTCACCAGTTGGTGAGTGGTTTGGAGTGCATGTGGTAGGCTTACAGCATGGGCATGACTCTTTACTGCATATTAGGAAATATCATTTAGAGCAACTTCCAAATATTCATGGGATTGTTCTCTGTAATGGAGCTTTTTGAATGCATTGCCTAACAGGCTTCAGAAGTCAAATTTTCATAGTTATCATTTTCCACCGTAATTCGATGACATACTGTACAGGTAGATGCATCTCCAGCATCATGTAAATGCAAATAAAATCCATTGTTGCAAAATTGTCAGTACTTATAGCTGGCAGAAGAGGTACAGCTGCATTAACTTTGGACCATTGCTGTTTGCGAGCCATTAAAAATGGCTCCATTTCTGAGCATACCAATTTACTGCATTAGAGACAAGCAAATTTGATAAGGTTCAAATTCACCAAATCGGGCTGAAATTCAATTTGCAGCAAATTTATTATCTGCAAATTGAATGGCCCTTACTAGAGTTGAGCGACTTTTACTTTTTTAGGATCGAGTCGGGTTTCGCGAAATTGGCCGATTATTGCGAAAAGTCGGGGATCCGACTGAAACACGAAACCCAATGCAAGTCAATGGGGAAGCAAAGTCGGCAGTGAGTGGAGGACAGGAAAACACCTACAGTGCCCATTTTAATGCCAAAAACATCAATTCTTGTTACTTAAGCTTGCCAATCTTAATTTGCCTTATAATAATAGTTAGGCATTGAAAAATGGGGGTCATTTGGCTAACGTTGTGGGAGGGGGGTAGGGCTGGCTCAAGTTTTCCGTGGGCCAAGGAAACGCGGACTACGTCACGGCGGTGGAGCAGGGAGAGGTAAGTATTTCAACTTTGCAAGTGCTGTGATCCTGAGCAAGCAGGGAGGGCACACTCATTCGCATTGGCACTGGCACAGGGCCCCTCAAAGTATGGCGGTGTGTTGGACGGAGGGGGCGCCTCCCACCGGCAGAGAAACTTTTGCCTACTATGAGGGGCCCTGTGCTAGTGACGTCGCCAACGAGTATGCCCCCACCTCATGAAGGAACCTGCACTTTCATCTGCACATTTCTCTTTGTCCCAGTGTAAGGTGGTATAGTATGCGGGAAGGGGAACCTGACTTTCAGCAGGGTCAGATTCTGGCTGTGTAGAGTGCAAGGGGAATGTAGTGGTCTGGGTCAATGTACCAGCCGACTCATCTAGCAGTGGCTGGGCAATGGGCAGGATGAGGAGGAAACACAGTTAGTAGGCCCAAATAATAAAGTAGGCTAAATGCAGTTCAAATGTGGTAACAGGACTAAACAGGCGGCATTGCTTTGTTCAGTGGAAGACAACTGTAATGAGTGGCAGGCACAGTTAGTAGGGCCAAATAATAAAGTGGGCCAAATGCAGTTCAAAATTGGTAACAGGAGTAAACAGGCGGCACTGCTTTGTTCAGTGGAGAACAACAAGCAGCGGCAGACACCATTAGTAGGCCCAACCAAACAAGTAGGCCAAATGCAGTTTAATATTTGAAACAGGATGAAAATTGCGGCTCAGCTTTGTTCACTGGAGGAGAACCACAAGCAGCGGCAGACACGGTTAGTAGGCCCAACCAAACAAGTAGGCCAAATGCAGTTAAATATCTGATATAGGCTGAAAGCCTGAAAATTGAAGCTCAGCTTTGTTCAGTGGAGGACTTAGTAGGCCTAAAATAAAAAAGTAGGCTCAATGCTGTTTAAAATTGCTTACAGGGGTACACAGGCGGCATTGGATAGTTCAGTGGAGGTCAACTGTAAGGAGTGGCGCAGACAGACTTAGTAGGCCTAAAATAAAAAAGTAGGCTCAATGCAGTTTAAAATTGCTTACAGGGGTACACAGGTGGCATTGGATAGTTCAGTGGAGGTCAACGGTAAGGAGTGGCGCAGACAGACTTAGTAGGTCTAAAATAAAAAAGTAGGCTCAATGCAGTTTAAAATTGCTTACAGGGGTACACAGGCAGCATTGGATAGTTCAGAGGAGGTCAACTGTAAGGAGTGTCTGACACAGTTAGTAGGCCAAAATAATAAAGTGGGCTAAATGTCTGCCAAAACAATTTTCAAAAATAAACAGGTGGCATAGCTACGTACAGGGGTGGGCTCCTCTGCTGAGTAGCAGACAGTGGTAGTTGGCGCAAAGTATTAAATGGTCTAAATGGAGGCCAGGGCCCCTGTATATTTTAACTATCATCTATCATGTCAACAAATTTGTATTGGCAGTGCCATTGATGGATTTATCAGCACAGACTACACTGTGGTGGAGCAGGGAGAGGTAAGTATTGCAAGTGGTAGAGCACTGTTCGACCTGGGGGGAACACTCTCTCGTGGGCAGCGGTACTGGCACAGGGCCCCTCATATTACGACGGTGTGTCTGACGTTGGTTGTGCACCACCACCGTCAGAGACACTTCATTGTACTATGAGGGACCCTGTGCCAGTACCGTCACCCAAGAGTGGGCACACCCACATGTCCAGGCAAACGGCACTCGCATGGGTGCTTGCGCTAGGTGGTGAGCACGGCCCTGTGGGGGTAGTCAGCCCATTTAGGGAGGTATAAAAATGGCCTATGTTGGACATTCCGCAGCTGCAAATGGAGGAATTGGAGCAGTCAGTAAGAGGAGGCCAAAAGCAAGACATTTTTCAGGCAAGCTACGTGTCAGCAGGGGAAGGTGGGGCAAAATAATTAGAAATCCATGATTGGTTCATTTTTATGAAGGTTAGATCATCAACATTTTGGGGAGCCAGACGAGTCCTTTTTCCGGTCAGTATTGAACCAGCAGCACTGAACACTCTTTCTGATAGCACAATAGCAGCTGGGCAAGCGAGCTACTGTAATGCATATTCTGCCAATTCAGGCTAGGTGTCTATTTTAGATGCCCAGTAATCAAAGGGGAATGACGTGTGAGGGAGAACATCGATAACGAAGGAAAAATAGTTCGTAACCATACTGGACAAATGTTGTCTCCTGTCACTTTGAATTGATGCAGCAGTACCTGTCGTGTCTGCGGTCATTGCAAAATCACTCCACAACCTGGTCATAAAACCCCTCTGTCCAACGCCACTTCTAATTTGTGCACCTCTAACACCTCTGCCATGTTGCCCCCTGCAGCTCATGTGAGAACCATCACCGCCTCTGTGTGCTAGGAATGCTTGAACCAAACGGTCTACAAGAGTTGCTTGTTTGGTAGCCAATATTTGTTCAAGGTTCTCATGTGGCATGATATTTTGTAATTTCCCTTTGTAGCGTGGATCCAGGAGGCAGGCCAACCAGTAATCATCATCGGTCATCATTTTTATAATGCGGGGGTCCCTTTTTAGGATACGCAAGGCATAATCAGCCATGTGGGCCAATGTTCCAGGTGTCAATTCACTGCTTGTGCTGGGCTGAGGAGCAATTTCTTGCAAATCAACATCACTTGTCTCCCGCAAAAACCCTGTACCTGACCTTGCAACGCCACCAGTTTATATTGCCCCCTGAGAAGCATCCTCCTCCCATAAATATTCATCCCCATCATCATCCTCCTCCTCCTCTTCATCCGCCACCTCATCCAGGAGAGTTCCCTGAGCAGACAATGGCTGACTGTCATCAAGGCTTCCCTCATCCTCGGCTGCAGACGCCTGCTCCTTAATGTGCGTCAAACTTTGCATCAGCAGACGCATTAGTGGGATGCTCATGCTTATGATGGCATCATCTGCACTTACCAGCCGTGTGCATTCCTCAAAACACTGAAGGACTTGACAGAGCTCTTGTAGCTTCGACCATTGCACACCTGACAACTCCATGTCTGCCATCCAACTGCCTGCCCGTGTATGTGTATCCTCCCACAAATACATTACAGCACACCTCTGTTCGCACAGCCTCTGAAGCATGTGCAGTGTGGAGTTCCACCTTGTTGCAACGTCGATTATTAGGTGGTGCTGGGGAAGCTTCAGCGATCGCTGATGGTTCAGCATACGGCTGGAGTGTACGGGCGACCAGCGGATGTGCGAGCAAAGTCTTCGCACCTTGAGGAGCAGGGCTGGTAACCCCGGATAACTTTTCAGGAAGCACTGCACCACCAGGTTCAAGGTGTGAGCCAGGCAAGGTATGTGTTTCAGTTCTGAAAGGGCTATGGCAGCCATAAAATTCCTTCCGTTATCACTGACTACCTTGCCTGCCTCAAGATGTACACTGCCCAGCCATGACTGAGTTTCTTGCTGCAAGTACTCTGTCAGTACTTCCGTGGTGTGTCTGTTGTCGCCCAAACACTTCATTTCCAACACAGCCTGCTGACGCTTACCACTAGCTGTTCCATAATGGGACACCTCGTGTGCAACACTGGCAGCTGTAGATGGAGTGGTAGGGCGACTGCGCTCTGTGGACGACCTTTCGCATCTGGAGGAGGAAGAGGAGGAGGAGGAGGGGTGTTGAACGCCTACTGCCAACTGTTTCCTAGACCGTGGGCTAGGCAGAACTGTCCCACTATGGCTGTCTCCTGTGGACCCTGCATCCACCACATTAACCCAGTGCGCAGTGATGGACATGTAATGTCCCTGGCCATGCCTACTTGCTTGACAAAGGTCTTTGGACCGAAACGTTGCCGTAGGAGGCAGAATAAATATGTGAGCTGCTTTTCACTATCCGGTGTGGCGCTGTCCTTTTCTTCTGTTTGTATTTGGATGTTCTATCTGGGATGGACCCCCTGGTGAGGACGTGCGCCCCGATGTCCATAAAGACTATATAATTATAGGGTGCGGCTTTACTGCTTTTTTTGAAACTGGCCGTGCCTACTGGTCACCCCTGATGAAGTCACTTAGGTGACGATACGCGTTGGGTGGGCAACAGGGGGGCCGGTTCCTGTTCTCCATCTTGAACTCTTCAGCCATGTGCAGAGTGTGAGCATGTCCATTGGGAGCTTATTTTCTTTTTCTTTGCTGTGCACACTCTCTTTTGGTTTATTTTTTTTTTTTAGGTAGAACCATGTTAATGTGCCATTGAATTGCTAATATGGATGTGGGTTTGGTACCAAATTGCTATCTGTGTATTTAGGTTACATATATGTATGTTTATTTTTCCTGGCTATCAGGCTATCATTCAGATTGCATTTTGCACCTTTTTACTTATATTAGGTACCAATCCATAACGTTAGGGCTATTTATGGTATAAATTATAGCTAACTATTTTCTATCTGATACTATTTGACTTTAGAGGAGAGTGTATAAGGGACTGTTCCCCCTTGTGTGTTATCTTATGTCTTCCCCTATTGTTTTCTTGGGTGTATTTTTTGTGCTATTTGTGGTTTTAAATGTTTTTAAATTCAAGTTGTGTGGTTTAAGGACATCTAATAAAATATGTTATCTTGTTTGTTGATCCCTGCGTTTATGCATATTTCTTTTCTCTTTTTTTACATTGTCTGTGTATAACATGCTGCGGGTTGAGCACATAGAACATTATTGTTGATGGTGCCCTCTATCTTCTAGTAGTTTGCCATGCCTACGGTCCATGCATCTGTTGTGAGGTGCACCTTTCTACTGACTGATTGCCTGAGTGCATGGACAATGCGGTCTTTGACATGCTGGTGTAGGGCTGGGATGGCTTTTCTCGCAAAAAAGTGTCGACTGGGTAGGTCATAGCGTGGTACTGCGTAGGCCATCAGGGCTTTGAAAGCTTAGCTTTCAACCAACCGGTAGGGCATCATCTCTAACGAGATTAGTCTAGCAATGTGGGCGTTTAAACCCTGTGTATGCGGATGAGAGGATGAGTACTTCCTTTTCCTAACAAGAGTCTCTTGTAGGGTGAGCTGGACTGGGAGCTGCATATGGTGGAACTAGCCGGGGTGTTGGTGAACATGGCAGATTGAGAGAGGGTTGGTGATGGTATTCTTGATGTTGGCCTACATGCAGTGTTTCCTCCCAAGAACCTGGTGATTCCCTGACTGCCTTGGCCTTGCGACGATACCTCCACATTTGCTGCAGGTGGTGTCCTAAACGGTGGGCTTACAGTGAGGGAAGCAATGTAGCGTTGCTGACTACCTTCATTCTGAGCGGGTGCACCAACGTTACGGGACATTTGGTAGTTAGTCCAGGCTTGCAAGTGCATGCTGGTTAAATGTCTACACATGCACGTTGTATTTACATTTAGGGGATTCTTCCCTCTGCTAAAGGTCTTTGAGCATTTCTTACAGATAACTTTGCACTGATCATTCGGATCTTGGTTAAAAAATTGCCACATTGCACTCTTCTTACTATCGCATACCTTTTCAGGCATTGCACGCTGTGCTACTTTCAACAGATGGCCACGCTGTCCTAAAACTGTTTTAGTTTTAGACACACGTTTTGGGCCTGATACGGGCCTGCCAGATGAAAGCTGTTGCGATGTTGATGCCTGCTGCAGATCATCCTCCTCCGCATCAGAGCTACTGCCAGCGGCACCCTGTTCACCCAATGGCTGCCAATCTGGGTCAACAACTGGGTCATCTATCACCTCCTCTTCAATGTCCTGTGCACCATCCTCTGTGACACCGTGTAAGGTGCTATAGCGTTCGGGACGGGGCACCATAGTCTCATCAGGGTCAGATTCTGGCTCAGTACACTGCGAGGGCAATGTAGTGATCTGTGTCAATGAAACAGCATAATAATCTAGCTGTGGCTGTGCATCTGTGCACTCCATGTCCGATTCATCTTGTAATGGGCTGTTAACTATTTCCCTTTCTAACCCTGGCATGGTATGTGTAAAGAGCTCCATGGAGTAAACTGTAGTGTCGCCTGCCGCATCCTTCACTTTTGCTTTGGGTGAAGGACACAAGGAAGCGACTTTTTCCTGACTGGGAGCATCCACTGACGACTCGCTGCTTTTATATTTCGAACTTTCGGAAGAGGAGGCGAAAGAGCTAGAGCCTGAGTCAGCAATGAAAGCCAAAACTTGTTCCTGTTGCTCCGGCTTTAAAAGCGGTTTTCCTACTCCCTGATAAGGGAGCCTTCGAGGCCTTGTGTAGCCAGACAATGACGCTGTCTGAACAACTCGAGCCTTAGGTGCTATTTTGCTTTTCCCACTACCACCAGATGCTCCACCACCACCACCACCATCATTACCAGCTGGCAATGACCGCCCACGGCCTCTTCCATCAGACTTCCTCATTTTTTGGAAAATGTAACCAAACTAACAACCGTTATATGGTACTATAAAACAAGGTAGAAGGTGTATATAAACTTGTTGAGAATTTAAATCTCCCTTTTTTGTGTGGGAGACTGCTGCAAAAACCAGGCCCGCTGTATTACACTACACAATGTAAGTGGAAGAACGTGGCAGGCAGATATACGACAAACAGAACTGACGCAGATCCACTTATTGGCAATTTAAATCTCCCTTTATTATGTGGGAGACTGCTGGAAAAAAACAGGCCCACTGTATTATACTACACAATGTAAGTGGCAGAACGTGGCAGGCAGATACACGACAAACAGAACTGACGCAGATCCACTTAGTGGCAATTTAAATCTCCCTTTATTATGTGGGAGACTGCTGGAAAAAAACAGGCCCGCTGTATTATACTACACAATGTAAGTGCAACCAAATAACCTATAATCCTCAATTAACTATATAAAACAATACTTTAATGGGTTAAAACCATAGACACAACCACAAACATGACATAACTAACAACCGTGCTCTCTAGATGTGCCCTATCAAGGGGACCCTCGATGCCTACTATCTGGCAGTGGAGGTTGGCACCCTGAACATAAACGACATTGGCGCCCCCACTCAGCGACAACTCACCCTAAATCTCCTATTGCTGCCCTACAAATGTGTCACAGCCGGGCTCACAAATATGCAACAGGAAGAAATTGGGTAGATAGATATCAATAACCAAAATTGCCCATTGGTAGATAAGGCAAAAACATTTTTCTGTATTTATTTTGATAGGGTGAGAGACACAGACATTCAAAGTGCAAAACAGTGCAGAATAAAGTGCTAAAAGTGAACAAAAAATTCTTAACTACACTGCTCCCTAACCTCAATACCTGCCTTGCTGTGGAGGTTGGCACCCTACTGTACAGCGGAAGTGGCGCCCCCACTCCGCGACGGCTATCCCTTGGATTCCCTATGGGTAGCTAGGAAGAAATGGCACAAAAATTATATGCCAAAATAATTAACTTGATATACTATAGCAAAGCAAAAATGAATAGATGCACTGACTAAATTATCAGTAGCACCAACAAACTAACTATGTACACATAAGATACCTAAACAGATCAAAGGTACTGCATACCCAATATAGATCATCATGATATGCACATTATTTTAAAGAGGCCACCCTATTCAATAGCCAGAGATATAACGCTCTTATATAGAGATACCCGCCTCATTTATAGTTATTGCGTAGACTAGTCTGTCAGTGTACATAGGATAGCAATGCAGTGGAGCAGTGAGCTAGGAGCAATACTCATCGTTCTGAAGATGTCATAGTGCGCCTCAGGCTGTGACACATTTGTAGGGCAGCAATAGGAGATTTAGGGTGAGTCGTCGCTGAGTGGGGGCGCCAATCTCGTTTATGTTCAGGGTGCCAACCTCCACTGCCAGGTAGTAGGCATCGAGGGTCCCCTTGATAGGGCACATCTAGAGAGCACGGTTGTTAGTTATGTCATGTTTGTGGTTGTGTCTATGGTTTTAACCAATTAAAGTATTGTTTTATATAGTTAATTGAGGATTATAGGTTATTTGGTTGTACCTTGATTCTTTTTGACCTATAGGAATATTGAATTTTGGTTTACACAATGTAAGTGGCAGAACGTGGCAGGCAGATATACGACAAACAGAACTGACGCAGATCCACTTAGGGGCAATTTAAATCTCCCTTTTTTGGGTGGGAGACTGCTAGAAAAAACCAGGCCCACTGTATTACACTACACAATGTAAGTGGCAGAACGTGGCAGGCAGATATATAAAAAAAAAAGGGACCGTACTACAATAACAATCTCCCTACAATGATCTCAGGACAAGTATGGCAGCAATAAAAAGGACTGCTGCACACAAAAGTGTGGACAAATAAACAATAGAACTGTGCAGAAAGAAGCAACAGGATTTTTGCTTTTAAAAAAGCAGTTGGTTTGCACAGCGGCGTACAAACAGCAATGCAGCTATCAGCCTCCACTGTCCCTGCAAAGAAAAGGTGGTGTTGGACAGTGGAAATCGCTACAGCACAAGCGGTTTGGGGGTTAATCTTTCCTCCCTAACAATATCCCTGCTTCTGACGAAGCTGCAGCAACCTCTCCCTATGCTCAGATCGGCAGCAGTAAGATGGCGGTCGGCGTGCACGCCCCTTTATATCCTCTGTGACGCCGCAGAAAGCAAGCCAATCACTGTCATGCCCTTCTCTAAGATGGTGGGGACCGAGACCTATGTCATCACGCTGCCCACACTCTGCGTCCTCCTTCATTGGCTGAGAAATGGCGCTGAACACGTCATACGAAACGCGACTTTGGCGTGATGATTGCCGACCGCATGGCTGATCCCACACTAGGATCGGGTCGGGTTTCATGAAACCCGACTTTGCCGAAACTCGGCAATTTTTGAATTTGTCTGATCCGTTTCGCTCAACCCTAGCCCTTACTATGCTCTGGGATATGGAGAGACCAAAAGGGCATAATACTGTACATGTAAGCACTCACCTCATCGTTCACCTTAAAGGGAACCTGTCACCTGAATTTGGCGGGACCAGTTTTGGGTCATATGGGCGGGGTTTTCGGGTGTTTGATTCACCCTTTCCTTACCCGCTGGCTGCATGCTGGCCGCAATATTGGATTGAAGTCAATATTGCCTTGCACAGGTGTGTACTCCGGAGGACAGAGAATGAACTTCAATCCAATATTGCGGCCAGCATGCAGCCAGCGGGTAAGGAAAGGGTGAATCAAACACCCGAAAACCCCGCCCATATGACCCAAAACTGGTCCCGCCAAATTCAGGTGACAGGTTCCTTTTAAGAGCTCACTCTCTAGGCCAGGATGTCCTGAACTAGCATGTGCAGGGCCTAATAATGGCTAGAATTACCAGCCTAGCATGAAGATGCCCTTCGTGGTAAGAAGAAACATTTTTTGTAACCTTTGCCAACACTCTACTATTCAGCAAAACGTCCAACCAGCCACTATTTTGCTGGATTTGGGCATACGGATATTTGGATAAATTCACCCATCTCTACTGCTCACGTATATTTTTTGTAAAGATGCAGTAAAAAACACTGTAAAATATCATAGCTCTTAAGGAAAGATAGACTTTAAGATTATCAGTGCCCTTTTACCCCTTAAAGACCTTTGACATATATTTACTTCAAAGATCGTGTCCCTGCCTTTTATGTGGGCTTGCATGGGGAGCACACATTTTTCCGTGCATATGATGACTGATTTAACCCCTTCACGACATGCCCCGTACTAGTACGGGGCATGTCGTGTCTCCCCCTTTGATGTGGGCTCCGGCGGTGAGCCCACATCAAAGTCGCGACATGTCAGCTGTTTTGTACAGCTGACATGTGCGCGCAATAGCGGCGGGTGAAATCGCTATTTACCCCCGCTATTAACCAGTTAAATGCCGCTGTCAAACGCTGACAGCGGCATTTAACCGGCGCTTCTGGCAGTGCGGCCGGAAATGCTCGCATCGCCGACCCCGTCACATGATCAGGGGTCAGCGATGCGTCAGGATAGTAACCATAGAGGTCCTCGAGACCTCTATGGTTACTGATGTCGGTTTACTGTGAGCGCCATCCTGTGGTCGGCACTCATAGCAAGCCTGCAATTTAGCTACATAGCAGCGATCTGATGATCGCTGCTATGAAGCTGAGCCGATCCAGTTGTGCCAGCTTCTAGCCTCCCATGAAGGTTATTGAAGCATGGCAAAAGTAAAAAAAAGTTTTAAAAAATATGAAAAAAATAAAAAATATATAAAAGTTTAAATCACCCCCCTTTCGCCCCATCCCAAATAAAACAACAACAAAAATCAAACCTACACATATTTGGTATCGCCGTGTTCAGAATCGCCAGATCTAGCAATAAAAAAAAGCATTAACCTGATTGCTAAACAGCGTAGCGAGAAAAAAATTCTAAACGCCAGAATTACGTTTTTTTTGGTCGCCACGACATTGCATTAAAATACAATAACGGGCGATCAAAAGAACATATCTGCACACCAGTGGTATCATTAAAAACATCAGCTCGGCACACAAAAAATAAGCCCTCACCTGACCCCAGATCCCAAAAAATGGAGACGCTATGAGTATTGGAAAATGGCGCATTTTTTTTTTAGCAGTTTTTAATTTTTTTTCACCACTTAGATAAAAAATAACCTAGACATGTTTGGTGTCTATGAACTCGTAATGACCTGGAGAATCATATCGGCCGGTCAGTTTTAGCACTTAGTGAACCTAGCAAAAAAGCCAAACAAAAAACAAGTGTGGGATTGCACTTTTTTTGCAATTTCACCACACTTGGATTTTTTTTCCCATTTTCTAGTACAAGACATGGTAAAACCAATGGTGTCGTTCAAAAGTACAACTCGTCCCACAAAAAATAAGCCCTCACATGGCCATATTGACAGAAAAATAAAAGTTATGGCTCTGGGAAGGAGAGGAGCGAAAAACAAAAATGCAAAAATGAAAAAGGGCTGCGGCGTGAAGCGGTTAAGCAGTGCTCCACCCATGGCTGTTAACAAGTTAAATCTCACTGTCAATCACTGACAGCTGTATTTAACAGGCGCCGACTGGAAACTCAGCAATCATCACACTCATCGGCACTAGTCACGTGATCCTCCTGTCATTGTCAGCCAGTGGCAGGCATTCACAGAAGATAGTGCTTTTAGTTATACATAGCACAGTTGATCGGACAATCACAGCTTCAAGCCTCTTAAGGGAACTAATAAATTGAAAGGTAAGAAAAAAGTTTTTACAATTATGAAAATAAAAAAAATAAATGTTCAAATCACCCTCCTTTTGTCACATTAAAAAGAAAACAAATTAAAAATAAAAAAATATTTGATATTGCTGGGTTCGTAAAATTCCAATTTATCAAAATAACAAATAAATTAATATGATTGCTGAACGGTGTAATAAGAAAAAAAAACAAACTCCAGAATTACAGTTTTTTGGCCGTTGCAACATTGCAATGAAATGCAATAAGAGGTGATCCAAAAATCCTATCTACCCCAAAATGGTATCAATAAAAAGCTCAGCTCAGGGTGCAAAAAATAAGCCATCAATCAATCATGAAAAATAAAAACCCTCCATGTCTCTGAGGCCGGCATCACACTCAGCATATGAAAATACGGTCCGTTTTTTACAGCCGTAATACGCAGAAATGTTCCCAAAATAGTGATCCGTATGTTATCCGTAGGCAGGGTGTGTCAGCGTATTTTGCGCATTTCATCCTCCGTTTGTAATCCGTATGGCATCCGTACTGCGATATTTTCTCGCAGGCTTGTAAAACCGACACCTAATGGATTTATGGGCTCAAATGTTCGTTAAAACATATATACAGTATATATATATATATATATATATATATATATATATATATATATATATATATATATATATATATATATATATGTCATTGAGACACACACACATATATATATATATATATATATATATATATATATATATATATATATATATATATATACTGTATTTATATTTAATTAAGCGAGAGATAGCACAAAAGCCAGTAATTCAATTGCCGGCTTTTGCGTTCTCCTTCCAAACCCTACATGATATGAGACATGGTATACATACAGTAAACCATCTCATATCCCTTTTTTTTTTGCATATTCCCCACTACTAATGTTAGTAGTGTGTATGTGCAAAACTTGGGCGCACTAGCTGTTAAAATAAAGGGTGAAATCGCGGAAAAAATTGGCGTGGGCTCCCGCGCAATTTTCTCCGCCAGAGGCAGGCGTCACACTTGGCGTAAGACAATACACCACGTATTATACATCCGTACTACGGCCGTAATACGGAGAAATGTTCCCAAAATATTGATCCGTAGTCAGGGTGTGTCAGCGTATTTTGCGCATGGCATCCTCCGTATGTAATCCATATGGCATCCGTACTGCGAGATTTTCGCGCAGGCTTGCAAAACCGACATCTAATGGATTTATGTGCTCAAATGTTCGGGAAAACATATATACAGTATATATATATATATATATATATATATATATATATATATATATATACAGTATATATGTCATTGAGACACATATATATATATTCTGTATTTAGATTTCATTCAGCGCGATATCTGTGAACAGCCGGTAATTCAATTGCCGGCTTTTCATTTCTCCTGCACAAACCCGACAGGATATGAGACATGGTTTACATATAGTAAACCATCTCATATCCCCATTTTTTTTGCATATTCCACACTACTAATGTTAGTAGTGTGTATGTGCAAAATTTCAGCGCTGTAGCTGCTAAAATAAAGGGTTAAATGGCGGAAAAAATTGGCGTGGGCTCCCGCGCAATTTTCTTCGCCAGAATGGTAAAGCCAGTGACTGAGGGCAGATATTAATAGCCAGGAGAGGGTCCATGGTTATTGGCCCCCCCGTGGCTAAAAACATCTGCCCCCAGCCACCCCAGAAAAGGCACATCTGGAAGATGCGCCTATTCTGGCACTTGGCCACTCTCTTCCCACTCCCTGTAGCGGTGGGATATGGGGTAATGAAGGGTTAATGCCACCTTGCTATTGTAAGGTGACATTAAGCCAGATTAATAATGAGGAGGCGTCAATTATGACACCTATCCATTATTAATCCAAAAGTACGAAATGGTTAATAAAACACACACACATTATTACAAAGTACTTTAATGAAATAAAGACACAGGGTGTTGTAATATTTTATTATTCTCTTAATCCACCTGAAGACCCTCATTCCCTTGAGGAAGCGAGGTTTATTCTCGCGAAACGCGTGTCGGGGAAAGCAGTCCGGTCCCTCATCACCGAACAGACTTTATGGGTAATTAACCGTCTACTTTTTTATTATTTGGTAGCAGCAATCTCCTGATAAGGGTATGCGATAGAACTATTTACCAGCTTTTTACCGTTTGTGGGATGGATTTCTTCCTTCCCTTTTTCCACATATATATGTGGGGCTGCCTTTGTTGGTGTCTTAATCACGATGGACGCCTGTAACCTATAGGATTGATTGCTGCTAAATAGGGCCTGTGACCGCTGTGCGTACTCCAGCACATTATTTGGGATCACATTACGTATCAGTACAAGTCCATGTCAATTTATTTATTATTATATATTTTGTGTTATTTTTTCGCTATTGTTATCCTTGGTGGTAACTTTTAGTATCTTTATTTAATAAAATATCTTTTTAGAAAATAACTCTTGTGCTGTTTAATTATCATACACTAGAAGCCGCGGCCAGACCAGGAAGGAGCGACAGCCGACGGGGGTCCCGGGTAAGTATTTTCTGACCAGCGGGGGGGCGCACAGGGGGTGGGAGGGCGGCGGACACATAGATCTTTATTTTAAACACTATTATTCATATTTTCTCTGCAGCAAACGCTGCTGCAGGGAACATATGAATCGCGGCTTCAGCATGATGCAGAGTGGGTACCACACGCTCCGTGTGGTACCCACTCGCCATACGGGCGGCACACGTGTGCCGCACGTATGGCCTCCGTGAGTTCCCAGGCACACGGACACGGATAACTCCGGTACCGATTTATTCCGGTACCGGAATTATCTGGACGTATGGGACAGCCCTTACACTGACTCTCTGCATTGCACAGCTGACACAGTGAAATTACTTCATCACGCCAGCTGACTCACATACTGATTGGTGGAATAGGAAGCTGGCGTCCCACTCCCACATCCCTCCACAAATGTATTCACTCCTGTGCATTCATAGGATACGGATAGTGGTGACAGCGGTGGATGGACAGCAGGTGAGGGAGGGCACTGTCCTTCAGCTGTCTCGGTCCACGGGCTGGACCAAAACAGTGAGAGAGCCAGATGTGGCCCCCAGCTGCACTTTGTCCAGATCTGCATTATTAGAGTATTATAGCAAGGGAACACGTAATGACCATATGCAGAGAGGACTTGACAGTAATTATTCTAGCTGTTGGGTCAAAGCATTTATATCACCAATGCCCAATTGGTAAGAATCCATCTTTTATGATGATTTACCATGACAATAAAGTATGAGATCCTGTCTTTCTTGTGAATAGTAAAACAACACAAAAAATTGTTAAGCCCTTCATGACCTTGTGATATTCTATTTTTGAGCTTTTGTTTTTTGCTCCTCTTCTTCCTAGAACTATAACATTTTTATTTTACCATCAATATGGCCATATGTGTGCTTGTTTTTTGTGGGACAATTTGTGCTTTTCAATTACACCATTGATTTCATCCTGTAATGCACTGAAAAGCAAAAAAAAATCCAAATGCTTTGAAATTGCAAAAATATTCAAATCCACAATTGTTTTTTTTTTTTTTAATTTACCGTGTTCACTACATGGTAAAACTGATTAGACAATATGATTCCCCAGGTTAGTACGATTATTCAGATACCAAACATATGTAAAAGTTGTAAGAAGATTTTTTTTTTTGCATATGTCACCATTTTCAGGCCGGCGTCACACTAGCGAGTTTTATGGACGTATGAGAGGTACAGAAAATACGGATTGCATACGGTACAATGATTCTCTATGGCGCAGCTCCTATCTGCCGTATTTTACTGATCCATATTATACGGTCTTGTACGGCCGTAGAAAATCGCAACATGCTGCGTTTGTCACCGTATTGCGCAAAAAAATCACCAATGAAAGTCTATGGGGGCGAGAAAAATACGGATGAGTGATGAGTGAGATCGCCGATCTCACAGAGTGCTATGCAAACTGTAAGATCGGCGATCTGTGATGTCCCCCCCGGGACAAAGTAAAAAAGTTAAAAAAAAAATTTCCATATGTGTAAAAAAAATAATAAATTCCTAAATAAAGAAAAAAAATATATATATTATTCCCATAAATACATTTCTTTATCTAAAAAAAACAAAAAAAACAATAAAAGTACACATATTTAGTATCGCCACGTCCGTAATGACCCAACCTATAAAACTGTCCCACTAGTTAACCCCTTCAGTGAACACCGTAAGAAAAAAAAAAAAACGAGCCAAAAAACAACGCTTTATTATCATACCGCCGAACAAAAAGTGGAATAACACGCGATCAAAAAGACGGATATAAATAACCATGGGACCGCTGAAAACGACATCTTGTCCTGCAAAAAACAGCCACAATACAGCATCATAAGCAAAAAAATAAAAAAGTTATAGTCCTCAGAATAAAGCGATGCCAAAATAATTATTTTTTTCTATAAAATAGCTTTTATCGTATAAAAGCGCCAAAACATAAAAAAAGATATAAATGAGATATCGCTGTGATCGTACTGACCCGAAGAATAAAACTGCTTTATCAATTTTACCAAACGTGGAATGATATAAGCGCCTCCCCCAAAAGAAATTCATGAATAGCTGGTTTTTGATCATTCTGCCTCACAAAAATCGGAATAAAAAGTGATCAAAAACTGTCACGTGTCCGAAAATGTTACCAATAAAAACATTAACTCGTCCTGCAAAAAAGAAGACCTCACATGACTCTGTGTACCAAAATATGGAAAAATTATAGGTCTCAAAATGTTGTAACGCAAAAAATATTTTTTGCAATAAAAAGCGTCTTTCAGTGTGTGACGGCTGCCAATCATAAAAATCCGCTAAAAAACCCGCTATAAAAGTAAATCAAACCCCCCTTCATCACCCCCTTAGTTAGAGAAAAATAAAAAAATTAAAAAAATGTATTTATTTCCATTTTCCCATTAGGGCTAGGGTTAGGGTTAGGGCTAGGGTTAGGGCTAGGGTTAGGGTTAGGGTTAGAGCTAGGGTTAGGGCTAGGGTTGGGGCTAGGGTTGGGGCTTGGGTTGGAGCTAAAGTTAGGGATAGGGTTGGGGCTAAAGTTAGGGTTAGGGTTGGGGCTAAAGTTAGGGTTAGGGTTTGGATTACATTTACAGTTGGGATTAGGGTTGGGATTAGAGTTAGGGGTGTGTCAGGGTTAGGGGTGTGGTTAGGGTTACCGTTGGGATTAGGGTTAGGGGTGTGTTTGGATTAGGGTTTCAAGTAGAATTGGGGGGTTTTCACTGTTTAGGCACATCAGGGGCTCTCCAAACGCGACATGGCGTCCGATCTCAATTCCAGCCAATTCTGCATTGAAAAAGTAAAACAGTGCTCCTTCCCTTCCGAGCTTTACCGTGCGCCCAAACAGGGGTTTACCCCAACATATGGGGTATCAGAGTACTCAGGACAAATTGGACAACAACTTTTGGGGTCGAAGTTCTCTTGTTATCCTTGGGAAAATAAAAATTTGGGGGGCTAAAATCATTTTTGTGTGAAAAAAAAGGATTTTTTATTTTCACGGCTCTGCGTTGTAAACTGTAGTGAAACATTTGGGTGTTCAAAGTTCTCACAACACATCTAGATAAGTTCCTTGGGAGGTCTAGTTTCCAATATGGGGTCACTTGTGGGGGGTTTGTACTGTTTGGGTACATCAGGGGCTCTGCAAATGCAAAGTGACGCCTGCAGACCAATCCATCAAAGTCTGCATTCCAAATGGCGCTCCTTCCCTTCCGAGCTCTGCCATGCGCCCAAACAGTGGTTCCCCCTCACATATGGGGTATCAGCGTACTCAGGACAAATTGGACAACAACTTTTGGTGTCCAATTTATCCTGTTACCCTTGTGAAAAGACAAAACTGGGAGATAAAAAATCATTTTTCTGAAAAAAAAAAGAATTTTTATTTTCACGGCTCTGCGTTATAAACTGTAGTGAGACACTTGGGGGTTTAAAGTTCTCACAACACATCTAGATAAGTTCCTTGGGAGGTCTAGTTTCCAATATGGGGTCACTTGTGGGGGGTTGCACTGTTTGGGTACATCAGGGGCTCTGCAAATGTAACATGACGCCTGCAGACCAAACCATCTAAGTCTGCATTCCAAATGGCGCTCCTTCCCTTCCGAGCTCTGCCATGCGCCCAAACAATGGTTTACACCCACATATGGGGTATCAGCGTACTCAGGACAAATTGGACAACAACTTTTAGGGTCCAATTTATCCTGTTACAATTGTGAAAATAAAAAATTGGGGGCGAAATTATCATTTTTGTGAAAAAATATGATTTTTTATTTTTACGGCTCTGTATTATAAACTTCTGTGAAGCACTTGCTGGGTCAAAGTGCTCACCACACATCTAGATAAGTTCCTTAAGGGGTCTATTTTCCAAAATGGTGTCACTTGTGGGGGGTTTCAATGTTTAGGCACATGAGGGGCTCTCCAAATGCAACATGGCGTCCCATCTCAATTCCAGTCAATTTTGCATTGAAAATTCAAATGGCACTCCTTCCCTTCCGAGCTCTGCCATGCGCCCAAACAATGGTTTACACCCACATATGGGGTATCAGCGTACTCAGGACAAATTGGACAACAACTTTTAGGGTCCAATTTATCCTGTTACCCTTGTGAAAATAAAAAATTGGGGGGCGAAAAGATCATTTTTGTGAAAAAATATGATTTTTTATTTTTATGGCTCTGCATTATAAACATCTGTGAAGCACTTGGTGGGTCAAAGTGCTCACCACACATCTAGATAAGTTCCTTAGGGGGTCTACTTTCCAAAATGGTGTCACTTTTGGGGGGTTTCAATGTTTAGGCATATCAGGGGCTCTCCAAACGCAACATGGCGTCCCATCTCAATTCCAGTCAATTTTACATTGAAAAGTCAAATGGCGCTCCTTTCCTTCCGAGCTCTGCCATGCGCCCAAACAGTGGTTTACCCCCACATATTGGGTATCAGCGTACTCAGGACAAATTGTACAACAACTTTTGGGGTCGATTTTCTCCTGTTACCCTTGGTAAAATAAAACTAATTGGAGCTGAAATAAATTTTGTGTAAAAAAAATTTAAATGTTAATTTTTATTTAGAAAAATATTTAGAATTGAGAGTCCTCAGTGGTTGATACCTTTTAATTTTTATATAAACATTCCAAAAATTCCTGTGAAACACCTGAAGGGTTAATAAATTTATTGAATGTGGTTTTGAGCACCTTGAGGGGTGCAGTTTTTAGAATGGTGTCACACTTGGGTATTTTCTATCATATAGACCCCTCAAAATGACTTCAAATGAGATGTGGTCCCTAAAAAAAAAGGGTGTTGTAAAAATGAGAAATTGCTGGTCAACTTTTAACCCTTATAACTCCCTAACAAAAAAAATGTTGGTTCCAAAATTGTGCTGATGTAAAGTAGACATGTGGGAAATGTTACTTATTAAGTATTTTGCGTGACATATCTCTGTGATTTAAGGGCATACAAATTCAAAGTTGGAAAATTGCGAAATTTTCTAAATTTTCGCCAAATTTCCGTTTTTTCACAAATAAACGCAAGTTATATCGAATAAATTTTACCACTATCATGAAGTACAATATGTCATGAGAAAACAATGTCAGAATCGCCAAGATCCGTTGAAGCGTTCCAGAGTTATAACCTCATAAAGGGACAGTGGTCAGAATTGTAACAATTGGCCTGGTCATTAACGTGCAAACCACCCTTGGGGGTGAAGGGGTTAAGCCAGATTAATAATGGAGAGGCGTCAATTATGACACCTATCCATTATTAATCCAATAGTGCGAAATGGTTAATAAAACACACACAGGTTATTACAAAGTACTTTAATGAAATAAAGACACAGGGTGTTTTAATATTTTATTAGACTCTTAATCCACCTGAAGACCCTCGTTCTGTAAAAAAGGAAAAATAAAAAAACAACAATATCCCATACCTTCCGTTGTTCAGGTCACGTCCCACTATGTAAATCCATCTGAAGGGGTTAAATCATTTTACACCCAGGAGCTCTGCTAATGCAGTGCTCGTGGCTGTAAAACCCCGGGGAATGAATGGAAAGCAGGGGAATGTCCTGTAGTTACCTTGAGTCGCGGTGATGCGCCCTCTGCTGGATGTCCTCATATGAACTCGAGCGTGGGAAAAATTCCCAGGCTGCAGTTCATGAGAACATCCAGCAGGGGGGCCTCACCGCGAATGAATGAAATGTAGGTCAATGACCTACATTTCCTTCAGTCGCGGTGATGCGCCCCCTGGTGGATGTCCTCATATGACCTGGAGCGTGGGAAAAAGTTCCCAGGCTGCAGTTCATGAGAACATCCAGCAGGGGGGCCTCACCGCGAATGAATGAAATGTAGGTCAATGACCTACATTTCATTCATTCGCCGGGGATTACAGGCACGGAGCACCGCTGCATTTAGCAGGGCTCCTGCCTGTAATATTAGTTAACCCCTTCAGATGGATTACATCGTTGGACCTGACAGTACACCAGAAGGTATGTATCTTGTGCGTTTATTATGTTGCCAAGCGAGGGACTGCAAATGGATTTGAGAGAACAATAAATTATTACAACAACCGCTGTGTTTATTTCATTAAAATACTTTTCAATCATGTGTGTGTGTTTTTTAACCCTTTCCTACAATTGGATTAATAATGGAGAGGTGTCATAATTGACGCCTCTCCATTATTAATCTGGCTTAATGTCACCTTTCAATAGCAAGGTGGCATTAACCCTTCATTACCCCATATCCCACCGCTACAGGGAGTGGGAAGAGAGTGGCCAAGTGCCAGAATAGGCGCATCTTCCAGATGTGCCTTTTCTGGGGTGGCTGGGGGCAGATGTTTTTAGCCACGGGGGGGCCAATAACCATGGACCCTCTCCTGGCTATTAATATCTGCCCTCAGTCACTGGCTTTACCGCTCTGGCGGAGAAAATTGCGCGGGAGCCCACGCCAATTTTTTCCGCCATTTAACCCTTTATTTTAGCAGCTACAGCGCTGAAATTTTGCACACACACACTACTAACATTAGTAGTGTGGAATATGCAAAAAAAAGGGGGATATGAGATGGTTTACTGTATGTAAACCATGTCTCATATCCTGTCGGGTTTGTGCAGGAGAAATGAAAAGCCGGCAATTGAATTACCGGCTGTTCACAGATATCGCGCTGATTGAAATCTAAATACAGAATATATATATATGTGTCACAATGACATATATATATATATATATATATATATATATATACTGTATATATGTTTTCCCGAACATTTGAGCACATAAATCCATTAGATGTCGGTTTTGCAAGCCTGCGCGAAAATCTCGCAGTACGGATGCCATACGGATTACATACGGAGGATGCCATGCGCAAAATACGCTGACACACCCTGACTACGGATCACTATTTTGGGAACATTTCTCCGTATTACGGCCGTAGTACGGACGTATAATACGTGGCGTATTGTCTTACGCCATGTGTGACCCCAGCCTAATACTCTAATAATGCAGATCTGGACAAAGTGCAGCTGGGGGCCACATCTGGCTCTCTCACTGTTTTGGTCCAGCCCGTGGACCGAGACAGCTGAAGGACTGAACCGGTGGCCCATGGTGGCACAGTGCCCTCCCTCACCTGCTGTCCATCCACCGCTGTCACCACTATCCATATCCTATGAATGCACAGGAGTGAATACATTTGTGGAGGGATGTGGGAGTGGGACGCCAGCTTCCTATTCCACCAATCAGTATGTGAGTCAGCTGGCGTAATGAAGTAATTTCACTGTGTCAGCTGTGCAATGCAGAGAGTCAGTGTGAGGCCGGGGACACACTTAACGTATAAAAAAACGGTCCGTTTTTCACGGCCGAGAATCGCACAAATGTTTCAAAAACAGTGATCCGTGTGCAGTGCGAGGATGTGATTTCCTCGCATCAAATGATCCGTGTGACATCCGTGTGACATCCGTATGGCATCCGTATGCCGAGATTTTCTCGCAAGCTTGCAAAACCGACATCTAATGGATTTATGTGCTCAAATGTTCGGGAAAACATATATACAGTATATATATATATAGATATATATATATATATATATATATATATATATATATATATGTCATTGAGACACATATATATATATTCTGTATTTATATTTCATTCAGCGCGATATCTGTGAAAAGCCGGTAATTCAATTGCCGGCTTTGCATTTCTCCTTCACAAACCCGACAGGATATGAGACATGGTTTTCATACAGTAAACCATCTCATATCCTCTTTTTTTTTGCATATTCCACACTACTAATGTTAGTAGTGTGTATGTGCAAAATTTGGCCGCTGTAGCTGCTCAAATAAAGGGTTAAATGGCGGAAAAAATTGGCGTGGGCTCCCGCGCAATTTTCTCCGCCAGAATGGTAAAGCCAGTGACTGAGGGCAGATATTAATAGCCAGGAGAGGGTCCATGGTTATTGGCCCCCCCGTGGCTAAAAACATCTGCCCCCAGCCACCCCAGAAAAGGCACATCTGGAAGATGCGCCTATTCTGGCACTTGGCCACTCTCTTCCCACTCCCTGTAGCAGTGGGATATGGGGTAATGAAAGGTTAATGTCACCTTGCTATTGGAAGGTGACATTAAGCCAGATTAATAATGGAGAGGCGTCAATTATGACACCTATCCATTATTAATCCAATTGTTTGAAAGGGTTAAAAAACACACACACACATGATTTAAAAGTATTTTAATGAAATAAACACAGCGGTTGTTTTAATATTTTATTGCTCTCTCATTCCATTTTCAGACCCTCGCTTTGCAAAACAATAAACACACAACATACATACCCTCTCTGATGAACTGTCACGTCCCACGAAGTAATCCATCTGAAGGGGTTAACTAATATTACAGGCAGAGCTGCGATAATCCACTCGCTCGTGCCTGTAATCCCCGGGTGCTGAAAGGAAAGCAGTGATCTATACTTACATTCAGTCGCGGTGATGCGCCTCTGCTGGATGTTCTCATGAACTGCAGCCTGGGAACTTTTTCCCACGCTCCAGGTCATATGAGGACATCCACCAGGGGGCGCATCACCGCGACTGAAGGTAACTATAGGTCATTGACCTACATTTCCTTCAGTCGCGGTGATGCGCCCCCTGGTGGATGTCCTCATATGACCTGGAGCCTGGGGAAAAGTTCCCAGGCTGCAGTTCATGAGAACATCCAGCAGAGGCGCATCACCGCGACTGAATGTAAGTACACATCACTGCTTTCCTTTCAGCACCCGGGGATTACAGGCACGAGCGAGTGGATTATCGCAGCTCTGCCTGTAATATTAGTTAACCCCTTCAGATGGATTACTTCGTGGGACGTGACAGTTCATCAGAGAGGGTATGTATGTTGTGTGTTTATTGTTTTGCCAAGCGAGGGTCTGAAAATGGAATGAGAGAGCAATAAAATATTAAAACAACCGCTGTGTTTATTTCATTAAAATACTTTTAAATCATGTGTGTGTGTGTGTGTTTTTTAACCCTTTCAAACAATTGGATTAATAATGGATAGGTGTCATAATTGACGCCTCTCCATTATTAATCTGGCTTAATGTCACCTTACAATAGCAAGGTGGCATTAACCCTTCATTACCCCATATCCCACCGCTACAGGGAGTGGGAAGAGAGTGGCCAAGTGCCAGAATAGGCGCATCTTCCAGATGTGCCTTTTCTGGGGTGGCTGGGGGCAGATGTTTTTAGCCATGGGGAGGCCAATAACCATGGATCCTCTCCTGGCTATTAATATCTGCCCTCAGTCACTGGCTTTACCATTCTGGCGGAGAAAATTGCGCGGGAGCCCACGCCAATTTTTTCCGCCATTTAACCCTTTATTTGAGCAGCTACAGCGGCCAAATTTTGCACATACACACTACTAACATTAGTAGTGTGGAATATGCAAAAAAAAAGGGGATATGAGATGGTTTACTGTATGTAAACCATGTCTCATATCCTGTCGGGTTTGGGAAGGAGAAATGCAAAGCCGGCAATTGAATTACCGGCTTTTCTATAGAACACCGCTGCGTATTTCTCGCAATGCACACGCATGGTCCGTGTGTAATCCGATTTTTTCTCGCACCCATAGACTTGCATTGGCGAGTCTCGGCCGAGATACGCTGACAATCGCAGCCTGCTGCGAGTTCCCTCGGATCCGAAATACGGTGGAGAAAATATCGGATGATGGGAGCTGGAGCATAGATTAACATTGGGCCGAGTGCTATGCGATTTTTTATCGCATAGCACTCGTCCGTATTACAGTCTAGTGTGACCCCGGCCTGAGGGCCCCTTTCCACTTGCGAGGAAAACGGACGAGTGCAATCCGATAAAAAATCGGATTGCACTCGGACCAATGTTATTTAATAGGTGTCTTTTCATTTGCAATTTTTTTCTCAGCCGAAATCGGACTGAGAAAAATCTGGGTCGGCTGAGATAAAAATCGCAGCATGCTGCGTATTGCTGCGATTCTCGGACGAGACTCGCCAATGCAAGTCAATGGGTGCGAGAAAAAAATCGCACAGCACTCGCACCATGCGAGTTCTGTCCGATTTTTTCGCACCGGTGTCCTTTGAAAAGCCGGTAATTCAGCGCGGTGTACAGTAAAATCACTCTGACAGGTTAGAATAGAGTAGATATATACACATAGAATGTGTATATATACATATATATATATGTCAGTGAGACACCTATATATGTATATTTATATTTAATGCAGCGCTAGATAGCATTAAAGCCGCTAATTCAATTGCCGGCTTTTGCTTTCTCCTTCCCAAACCCGACAGGATATGAGACATGGTTTACATACAGTAAACCATCTCATATCCCTATTTTTTTTGCATATTCCACACTACTAATGTTAGTAGTGTGTATGTGCAAAATTTGGGCGCACTAGCTGTTAAAATAAAGAGTGAAATCACGGAAAAAATTGGCGTGGGCTCCTGCGCAATTTTCTCCGCCAGAGTGGTAAAGCCAGTGACTGAGGGCAGATATTAATAGCCTAGAGAGGGTCCATGGTTATTGGCCCCCCCTGGCTACAAACATCTGCCCCAGCCACCCCGGAAAAGGCACGCCTTGAAGAGGCGCCTATTCTGGCACTTGGCCACTCTCTTCCCACTCCCGTGTAGCGGTGGGATATGGGGTAATGAAGGGTTAATGTCACCTTGCTATTGTAAGGTGACATTAAGCCAGATTAATAATGGAGAGGCGTCAATTATGACACCTATCCATTATTAATCCAATAGTACGAAATGGTTAATAAAACACACACACATTATTACAAAGTCCTTTAATGAAATAAAGATACAGGTTGTTGTAATATTTTATTTTTCTCTTAATCCAGCTGAAGACCCTCGTTCTGTAAGAAAGTAAAAATAAAAAACAATATCCCATACCTTCCGTCGTTCCGTCAGTCCCACGAAGTAAATCCATCTGAAGGGGTTAAATCATTTTACACCCAGGAGCTTTGCTAATGCAATTGTGCTCCTGTGTGTAAAACCCCAGCGAATGAATGAAATGCAGGGTGACCTGGAGTTACCTTGAGTTGCGGTGAGGCGCCCTCTGCTGGATGTCCTCATATGAACTCGAGCGTGGGAACTTCTACCAGACTCCAGTTCATGAGGACATCCAGCAGGGGAGGCCTCACCGCAACTCAACTCAAGGTAACTCCAGGTCACCCTGCATTTCATTCATTCGCTGGGGTTTTACACACAGGAGCACAATTGCATTAGCAAAGCTCCTGGGTGTAAAATGATTTTACTGTACACAGCACTGATTTGCCGGCTTTTCAAAGGACACCGGTGCGTAAAAATCGGACAGTAATATGGATGTCATACGGATGATGCGATTACAAAAAAGGGATGATGCGATTAAAAATCGCATTGCACTCGCATGACACTCGCATGACAATCGCATACGTTACATCCGTATTTTCGGTCCAGATTACGGACCGTTTTTTCTCTCGCAAGTGGAAAGGGACCCTTATGGAGACAGGAGCTGAGGCTGAGCAGCGGGGAAATGGGAGCAAGGTGAGTAGGTGGTGTTTATTTTTTCATTTGCATGGGATGTTTGTGTATACATAAGAGGCTATGGGGAGCTCATCTACTATATAATTGTCTAAGGGTCACTTCCTTCTGTCTGTCCTTCTGTCTGTCTGTCTGTAACGGTTATTCGTTCGCTGATTGGTCTCGGCAGCTGCCTATCATGGCTGCCGCGACCAATCAGCGACGCGCACAGTCCGGAAGAAAATGGCCGCTCCTTACTCCCCGCACTCACTGCCCGGCGCCCGCATACACCCCTCCGCTCACCGCTCACACAGGGTTAATGCCGGTGGTAATGGACCGCGTTATGCCGCGGGTAACGCACTCCGTTACTGCCGCTATTAACCCTGTGTGACCAAGTTTTTTACTATTGACGCAGCCTATGCAGCGCCAATAATAAAAACATCTAATGTTAAAAATAATAAAAACAATAAAAAATGATTATATACTCATCTACGCCGACTTTCCCGCTCCTTGCGATGCAACCGGCACGTTCCGGTGCACGGATGGTCTGGCAGAAGGACCTGCCATGACGTCACGGTCATGTGACCGCGACGTCATCACAAGTCCTGCATGCCTGCGCTGAAAGGACCTGCCGTGACGTCACGGTCACGTGACCGCGACACTGTCACGTGACCGCGACGTCATCACAGCCTGGGACCGGAAGCGGCTGGCTGCACCCGACACAGGCGACACAGCTACAACGGGCCAGCGGAAGGTGAGTATGTTTATTTTTTTAACCTGTGTCATACGTGGCTGGGCAATATACTACATAGCTGGGCAATATACTACATGGGCTGTGCAATATACTACATGGCTCTGTGCTGTATACTACATCACTAGGCAATATACTACGTCACTGGGCAATATACTACGTAACTGGGCAATATACTATGTGGCTCTGTGCTGTATACTACGTCACTCGGCAATATACTACGTGGCTCTGTGCTGTATACTACGTGGGCTGGGCAATATACTACGTGGCTGGGCAATATACTACGTGGCTCTGTGCTGTATACTACGTGGGCTGGGCAATATAGTACGTGGCTGTGCAATATACTACGTGGCTGGGCAATATACTATGTGGCTGGGCAATATACTACGTGGCTGAGCAATATACTACGTGGCTCTGTGCTGTATACTACGTCGCTGTGCAATATACTATGTCACTGGGCAATATACCACGTGGCTGGGCAATATACTACGTGGCTGGGCAATATACTACGTGGCTGGGCAATATACTACGTGGCTGGGCAATATACTACGTAGCTGGGCAATATACTACGTGGCTGGGCAATATACTACGTGGACATACATATTCTAGAATACCCGATGATTAGAATCGGGCCACCATCTAGTGCTATATATAAGGAGGCTATGTGGGGCTCATACTGTATATGAGAGGCTATTTGTGGGCTCATACTGTATATAGGAGCTATGTGGGGCTCATGCTGTATATATGTAGGCTAAGTAGGGTTCATGCTGTATATGGAAACTATGTGGGGACTCATGCTGTATATGGGAGCCTGTGAGGCTCATGCTGGATATAGGGAGGCTATGTGGCTTTCATACTGTATATGGAAGGCTATGTGGGCTCAAGCTGTATATGGGAAACTATGTGGGTCTCATGCTGCATATGGGAGGCTATGTGGGGGCTCACACTGTATATGGAAGGCTATGTGGGCTTCACACTGTTTATGGGAGGCTACATAGGGCTCACACTGTTTATTGGAGACTATGTGGGACTCATGCTGTATATAGGAGGCTATGTGGGGACTCATACTGTATATGGGAGTCTATATGAGGCTCATGCTGTATATAGGAGGCTATGTGGGGCTTATGCTGTATATTGGGTGGCTATGTTGGGGATCATACTGTATATGGGAGGCAATGTGGGGGCTCATACTGTATATAGTGGGCTATGTGAGGGTTCTTATGATATATAGGGGTGGTGTGTGTACTTATACTTTATATAAGGGGCTGTGTTCGGGCTCATATGGTATATAGGGTAATGTCAGCATACTTAATTCTGCCCAATATTAAGTCATACAATTAATATAAAATAATTATAATTAATATGTTAATATTAATATTGGGAAAAACCAAAAAAGATGGCCTACGTCTAATATCAAGAGAGAAAAAAACAATAAATTACAGAAAAGACCTAAAAAATATTATTTAATAACAATAATTAAAATATAGAACTACAAACCACACATAAGCAACCAATGGCAGGGAACCCAAAAAAGAGGATCAGATAGTTGTTGAATACAAATAATCACTAGTAAGGAAAGGGCTAGGGAAGATAGACGTGCCTCGCCCTACGAAAATCCCTTCCTAATTTATTGTTTTTTTCTCTCTTAATATTAATATTGAGCAGAATTAATTTCAGCCTGTTGGTTCAACCCTCCATAACAGTCACAGTGTCTCATCTGGAACCTTGGGAACATTAATTGCCCACCACTGTGAATATTGAGGGTCACACTGGATGGACCCCAAATTATATGCCACCAGTGTTTGTGACAAGAAAATACTTAAAACTGAAATCATTTCTGTATCTTTACTGTTTGCTTCCACCATGTAGATCCTACTGTAGAGCGGTAGCTGGGCTTTACTTCACTAGGGGAAAAACGTTCAGTTCACTGCCATGGCAGCGCATCTAAAATAGCCTAGTCAAGACAAGGTGGCTTGCTTGGTAAACACCTCACCAGTCAGTGGGCACCCAGCAGCACATGCCCTAATTGCCCGCTAAGTGACACCTCTTCTGATCTGATTTTCTGACAGGTAAAGGAATGGTTGAAGTTGTATATACACCGTAGGTTCCTCAGCTGTCTTTACTCTAGATCAGATGCTCCAGCTCATTCTTGTAATTTTATTTATACTGTAGTTACTTTTTATTTTTACTTTTAGTGCTACAATCAATGGCAAAGACCCAGACTGTTTGTTGAAAAGTCAGAATCAAAGTGCCCTATATCATGCATGGAGTCAGATGGGACATTGCTTAGCGGACCACTGTAATGTGTATATGTAGCTACTGTATGTTCATGTGATTGATGCCTGTATAAATGCAATTATTTTTAAGCCATTTCAAATTGCTTTTCCAAAGACATATTGATTTAAATAGCAACTTACTGTAAATTGTAACAATCGTTTCATTTATTTCTGCTTTCTTTCTATAATGTTCAATTATGAACATGACACTTAATCTTTGTTAGGACCATAGCTTCTCTCTTAGGGAGACTATAATAGTGTTGCCTTTCTGACAAATGATGGAGCAGTGATCTGTAAATGTAGCTGCTTTAGTGACCGGACAAAAAAAAATGACACATTTACAGTGAACAATAGCCTAACCTGTCTGAACTACAACATAGCTTAGAATATAGGAAAACAATAGGTAAGTCGTTATACACTGGTGGTTAGAGGTTTTCAGCCACAATTTCTAGGGTCATTTGTACACAAAATGTGCAATTTCACATTTTTCGATATGTCTTCTCCCTTTAAATAACATAACATTTTAGTTAGAAAATATATCAAATAGTATCTTAGTTTGCTTTCCATATTTGTCACACTTTCGACAATAAAAATCTCCCGAGTAGTGCCAATTGGTTTAAACAGACTGGTTTCTTTAAAGAGAAATCACTGCCCACATTTTGAGCTAGGTAAACCATTAATATGGGCATACAGGTTATAGAATGAAGAAGACAGGGATCCCTGTCTGTCTCACATCTCATGTCTTGTTGCAGAGAAATGATTTTTTATGACTTTATGCACTTTTCTTCTGTGCAGGTACCAGCGAGTCGCTGATACTTTGAGTCCAATGTTGGGAGTACGCCTTTACTGTGCACTGGAGAACACTGGGATCGGAAATACCAGTGACTCGCCGACACCTGTGCAGTAGGAAAGTGAAGCCTGTGACCTTAAAAAAGTGGAATACGGAGGAGGAACATAGGAAGATGGATGCGCAAGATTTCATCTTAAGCACCCAATGTCACAGGGACGTATGAATGATGAGGGGCAAGAAAGATGCTAATGAAGTGCAGAGGCAGCGTTTTCTTCCTACAGCAGCCTGCCCAGAGCCTGGAAGAGATCATTATCATAAAGTCACATAATATGATTTCTCAGCATCAAGATATAAGATGTGATACAGACAGTTGTCATTTTTTTATTCACTCTATAACCTGTATGCCCATATTAATGGTTTACTAGCTCAAATGTGGTGACAGATTCCCTTTAAGTAACAGCCTATGGACAAGTTTTGAGCGGAAAGCACCCATGATTTTGTAGACTCATACAACTCTTTTTAAGAATAACTAAACTTTTGTTTTTCCAATAAATTTTGACTACCATGGAAAATTATAAAACTTTGCAAATTGTTTTATATGTAGATTTGTTTTCATTCCTGGCAAAAAAAATGCATGGAAGTTGCTTCCAAACAGTGTATGTAATTAACTACAGGGATAAGTTACTGCAGGGGAAGGCTGAAACTGTCAGAGATTGATCTGAGTGTCATACGATTCCTTGACACGAGAGAATCGTGCCACAGGTGTGAAGAGGATGGAGAATGTCATTTCTCCATCTTCTCAATTATCTCTGTGAGCATACATCGGACTGCACTCGAATGACATCCGAGTGCAGGCCAATGTTTCACACGCACCCAGACTTGTATGGGTACCTGGAATCCAATCCTCGGATGCGCTTGGAGCATGTCGCATACATACAAGTGCTTCTCACTAAATTAGAATATCATCTAAAAGTTAATTTATTTCCGTTCTTCAATAAAAAAAAGCGAAACTCATATATTATAGAGTCATTACAAAGTGATCTATTTCAAGTGTTTATGTTGATGATTATGGGTTACAGCCAATGAAAACCCGAAAGACATTATCTCAGTAAATTAGAATACTTTATAACACCAGCTTGAAAAATTATTTTAGAATCCGACATGTTGGTCTACTGATATGTAAGTTCAGTAAATGCACTCAATACTTAGTTGGGGCTCCTTTTCATCATTCACTGCATCAATGTGACCTGGCATGGAGGCGATCAGCCTGTAGCACTGCTGAGGTGTAATAGAAGCCCAGGTTTCTTTGATAGCAGCCTTCAGCTCATCTGCATTGTTGGGTCTGGTGTCTGTCATCTTCCTCTTGGCAATACCCCATAGAATCTCTATGGAGTTAAGGTCAGGCGAGTTTGCTGCCAATCAAGCACAGTGGTACGTTGTTTTTAAACCAGGTATTGGCACTTTTGGCAGTGTGGACAGGTGCCAAGTCCTGCTGGAGAATGAAATTTCCATCTTCAAAAAGCTTGTTGGCAGAGGGAATCATTAAGAGTTCTAAAATGTCCAGGTAGATGACTGCACTGACTTTGGTCTTGATCTCTCAAAGCCTCATGACAAACTGCTAGGTCATTGGACAGAATTTGGTGCATAAAAGGTTGTCCTCTTGAGCAAATGAAATATTGTAGTAATGATATTTAGATTTATTTAGATGACATGGACCTGCATACCTGCAGGTCCACATCATCTGCTTCTGTAAGGTACTAGAAGGAGATCACAGGATGCAGTGTTATGTCTACTGTAAGGTATGGGGTGGGCAATTCACAACATCGGCACCTAAAGGTCATATGAGAGAATAAAAATCATACAATACCCCTTCATGAATGAAGTAGGCATATTACAAAATGGTTTGGACAAATATCTACTTTAAGTGGGCTTAACCCCCAATTTATGAAGTACTATTATGTCATATGTTGGGTACCAGCTTTTCAAGAAGGCTCAGGAGAGCCTGCATTATTGCCAGCAGATGATGGCTGTTATTCATCCATAATCTGCCTAAAGTAGAACTAAGTTGAGCAGACATCTGCCAGTTGCTGATGCAGAAAAAAAATACTATAAGTGATCTAAAGGTGTACCCAAAAGTGGTATCAATAAAAAAAAAAAAAAAATCAGTTCAGGGTACACAAAAAAACTAACAAAAAAAAAAACTAAAAAAAAACAACTAGCCCTCTCATAGCTCCATCAACTCAAAATGAAACGTTATCTATGAATCTTGGAACATGATCTCGCAAAAAAAAAAAATAATTTTCATTTTGTTTTCACTATATACCGTGGAACCTGGAATCCCCATTTCTGGTTTGTGTTCAGTAAAGGAGGGATCTTTCTGTTTAAGTTAATGACCAATGCTGTATGTAAAGGGCAGTTAGGAGAGGGAGATCGACTGACTGACTCATTTCAATAGCTAACCCAACCCCTTCTCTGCCTTTACAGGAGTGTTCAAAATAACAGCACTCCAATATGACTAACCAGATTAATCACTGTTTTTGGTATAAATTATATTACAACTTGTCAAACAATTTACCAGTTGGTGCAGTAGATTCTAAACAAAACCAACAGACTCAGCATTCATGATTGCATGTTTTTGACTCTGCATTAGGCTAGGTTCACATTGCGTTAGTGGGTGATCGCTAACGGACAGCGTTGCACGGCGAAAATGTCGCAATTAACGCCGTGCAACGGGTCCGTTAGCGCACCCATTGACAGCAATGTCAATTTCGCCTGCAGCGCATCACTAGCGCGTGCCTTTTTCGGCTCGCGCTAGTGATGTGCCGTTCTTCTGTGACGCGCCTCTGACGCTGCTTGCAGCGTCCGCGGCGCGCCCGAGGTCCGTTCCCCGCTCTCGCAGATCGGGGATCTGCGAGAGCGGGGACGTTAACGCGACCCCTGAACGCGGCCCCTAAATAAACATTGCGTTAGCGCAATCCGCTAGCGCTAAATGGATTGCCCTAACGCAATGTGAACATAGCCTTAAATTAAAAGGGGGTGTGTTCAAAATAATAGCAGTGTGGAGTTCAATTAGTGAGATCAATCATTCTGTGAAGAAATAGATGTGAATCAGGTGGTCCATATTTAAGGGTGATGACAGGACATGTTGTACATGCATTTCTCTTTGAAAGCCTGAGAAATATGGGTCAATCGATACATTGTTCAGAAGAACAGTGTACTTTGATTAAAAAGTTGATTGGAGAGGGTAAAACTCATAAAGGAGTGCAGAAAATAATAGGCTGTTCAGCTAAAATGATCTCCAGTGCTTTAACCCCTTCACCCCCAAGGGTGGTTTGCACGTTAATGACCGGGCCAATTTTTACAATTCTGACCACTGTCCATTTATGAGGTTATAACTCTGGAACGCTTCAACGGATCTTGGCGATTCTGACATTGTTTTCTCGTGACATATTGTACTTCATGATAGCGGTAAAATTTCTTCGATATAACTTGCGTTTATTTGTGAAAAAAACTAATATTTGGCGAAAATTTTTAAAATTTCGCAATTTTCCAACTTTGAATTTTTATGCCCTTAAATCACAGACATATGTCACGCAAAATACTTAATAAGTAACATTTCCCACATGTCTACTTTACATCAGCACAATTTTGGAACCAAAATTTTTTTTTGTGACGGAGTTATAAGGGTTAAAAGTTGACCAGCAATTTCTCATTTTTACAACACCATTTTTTTTAGGGACCACATCTCATTTGAAGTCATTTTGAGGGGTCTATATGATAGAAAATACCCAAGTGTGACACCATTCTAAAAACTGCACCCCTCAAGGTACTCAAAACCACTTTCAAGAAGTTTATTAACCCTTCAGGTGTTTCACAGGAATTTTTGGAATGTTTAAATAAAAATTAAAAGGTATCAACCACTGAGGACTCTCAATTCTAAATATTTTTCTAAATAAAAATTAACATTTAAATTTTTTTTACACAAAATTTATTTCAGCTCCAATTTGTTTTATTTTACCAAGGGTAACAGGAGAAAATAGACCCCAAAATTTGTTGTACAATTTGTCCTGAGTACGCTGATACCCCATATGTGGGGGTAAACCACTGTTTGGGCGCATGGCAGAGCTCGGAAGGAAAGGAGCGCCATTTGACTTTTCAATGCAAAACTGACTGGAATTGAGATGGGACGCCATGTTGCATTTGGAGAGCCTCTGATGTGCCTAAACATTGAAACCCCCCCACAAGTGACACCAGTTTGGAAAGTAGACCCCCTAAGGAACTTATCTAGATGTGTGGTGAGCACTTTGACCCAACAAGTGCTTCACAGAAGTTTATAATGCAGAGCCGTAAAAATAAAAAATCATATTTTTTCACAAAAATGATCTTTTCGCCCCCAATTTTTTATTTTCCCAAGGGTAAGAGAAGAAATTGGACACCAAAAATTGTTGTGCAATTTGTCCTGAGTACGCTGATACCCCATATGTGGGTGTAAACCATTGTTTGGGCGCAGGGCAGAGCTCGGAAGGGAAGGAGCGCCATTTGACTTTTCAATGCAAAATTGACTGGAATTAAGATGGGATGCCATGTTGCGTTTGGAGAGCCCCTGATGTGCCTAAACATTAAAAACCCCCACAAGTGACACCATTTTGGAAAGTAGACCCCCTAAGGAACTTATCTAGATGTGTTTTGAGAGCTTTGAACCCCCAAGTGTTTCACTACAGTTTATAACGCAGAGCCGTGAAAATAAAAATTCTTTTTTTTTTCACAAAAATGATTTTTTAGCCCCCAGTTTTGTATTTTCACAAGGGTATCAGGATAAATTGGACCCCAAACTTTCTTGTCCAATTTGTCCTGAGTACGCTGATACCCCATATGTGGGGGGGAACCACTGTTTGGGCGCATGACAGAGCTCGGAAGGGAAGGAGCACCATTGGGAATGCAGACTTAAATGGATTGGTCTGCAGGCGTCACGTTGCATTTGCAGAGCCCCTGATGTACCCAAACAGTACAAACCCCCCACAAGTGACCCCATATTGGAAACTAGACCCCCCAAGGAACTTATCTAGATGTGTTGTGAGAACTTTGAACCCCCAAGTGTTTCACTACAGTTTATAACGCAGAGCCGTGAAAATAAAAATTCTTTTTTTTTTTTCACAAAAATGATTTTTTAGCCCCCAGTTTTGTATTTTCACAAGGGTATCAGGATAAATTGGACCCCAAAAGTTGTTGTCCAATTTGTCCTGAGTACGCTGATACCCCATATGTGGGGGGGAACCACTGTTTGGGCGCATGACAGAGCTCGGAAGGGAAGGAGCGCCATTTGGAATGCAGACTTAAATGGATTGGTCTGCAGGCGTCACGTTGCATTTGCAGAGCCCCTGATGTACCCAAACAGTACAAACCCCCCACAAGTGACCCCATATCGGAAACTAGACCCCCCAAGGAACTTATCTAGATGTGTTGTGAGAACTTTGAACCCCCAAGTGTTTCACTACAGTTTACAACGCAGAGCCGTGAAAATAAAAAATCTTTTTTTTTCCACAAAACTTATTTTTTGGCCCCCAGTTTTGTATTTTTCCAAGGGTAGCAGGAGAAATTGGACCCCAAAAGATGATGTCCAATTTGTCCTGAGTACGCTGATACCCCATATGTTGGGGTAAACCCCTGTTTGGGCACACGGGAGAGCTCTGAAGGGAAGGAGCACTGTTTTCCTTTTTCAACGCAGAATTGGCTGGAATTCAGATCGGATGCCATGTCCGGTTTGGAGAGCCCCTGATGTGCCTAAACAGTGGAAACCCCCCAATTATAACTGAAACCCTAATCCAAACACACCCCTTACCCTAATCACAACAGTAACCCTAACCACTCCTCTAACCCAGACACACCCAACCCTATTCCCAACCGTAAATGTAATCCAAACCCTAACCCTATCTTTAGCCCCAACCCTAACTGTAGCCCCAACCCTAGCCCCAATCCTAACCCTAGCCCTAACCCTAGCAATAACCCTAGCCCTATCACTAGCCCTAACACTAGCCGTAACACTAGCCCTAACCCTAGCCCTAACCCTAGCCCCAACTCTAACCCTAGCCCTAACCCTAGCCCCAACCCTAGCCCTAACCCCAACCCTAACCCTAGCCCTAACCCTAGTCCTAACCCTTGCCCTAACCCTAACCCTAACTCTAGTCCTAACTCTAGCCCTAACCCTAACCCTAATGGGAAAATGGAAATAAATACATTTTTTTATTTTTTTATTTTTCCCAAACTAAGGGGGTGATGAAGGGGGGTTTGATTTACTTTTATAGCGGGTTTTTTAGCGGATTTTTATGATTGGCAGCCGTCACACACTGAAAGATGCTTTTCATTGCAAAAAATATTTTTTGCGTTACCACATTTTGAGAGCTGTAATTTTTCCATATTTGAGTCCACAGAGTCATGTGAGATCTTGTTTTTTGCGGGACGAGTTGACGTTTTTATTGGTAACATTTTCGGACACGTGGCATTTTTTGATCGCTTTTTATTCCGATTTTTGTGAGGCAGAGTGATCAAAAACCAGCTATTCATGAAATTCTTTTGGGGGAGGCGTTTATACCGTTCCGCGTTTGGTAAAACTGATAAAGCAGTTTTATTCGACGGGTCAGTACGATTACAGCGATATGTCATTTATATCATTTTTTTTATGTTTTGGCGCTTTTATACGATAAAAACTATTTTATAGAAAAAATAATTATTTTGGTATCGCTTTATTCTTAGGAGTATAACTTTTTTATTTTTTTGCTGATGATGCTGTATGGCGGCTCGTTTTTTGCGGGACAAGATGACGTTTTCAGCGGTACCATGGTTATTTATGTCAGTCTTTTTGATCGCGTGTTATTCCACTTTTTGTTCGGCGGTATGATAATAAAGCGGTTTTTTGCCTCGTTTTTTTTTTTTTTCTTACGGTGTTTACTGAAGGGGTTAACTAGTGGGGCAGTTTTATAGGTTCGGTCGTTACGGACGCGGCGATACTAAATATGTGTACTTTTATTGTTTTATTTATTTTATTTAGCTAAAGAAATGTATTTATGGGAATAATATATATTTTTTTTTCTTTATTTAGGATATTTTTTTTATTTTTATTTTTTACACACATGTGGGGAATTTTTTTTTACTTTTTTACTTTGTCCCAGGGGGGGACATTACAGATCATTGATCTGACAGTGTGCACAGCACTCTGTCAGATCGACGATCTGCTGTGCAGGGCTGCAGGCTTACCAAGTGTCTGCTCTGAGCAGGCACTCGGTAAGCCACCTCCCTCCCTGCAGGACCCGGATGCCGCGGCCATCTTGGATCCGGGACCTGCGGCGAGGAGGGAGGTAGGAGACCCTCGGAGCAACGCGATCACGTCGCGTTGCTCCGGGGGTCTCAGGGAAGCCTGCAGGGAGCCCCCTCCCTGCACGATGCTTCACCATACCGCCGGTACACCGCGATCATGTTTGATCGCGGTGTGCCGGGGGTTAATGTGCCGGGGGCGGTCCGTGACCGCTCCTGGCACATAGTGTCGGATGTCAGCTGCGATATGCAGCTGACACCCGGCCGCGATCGGCCGCGCTCCCCCCGTGAGCGCGGCCGATCGCGTATGACGTACTATCCCGTCGGTGGTCATACGGGCCCACCCCACCTCGACGGGATAGTACGTCAGATGTCAGAAAGGGGTTAAAATGGAAAGCCAAACCAGAGAGGCGTAGAAGAAAATGGAAGACTACCATTGGAATGGATGGCAGAATAGCCAGAATGGCAAAGGCCCAGCCAATGATCAGCTCCAGGATGATGGAAAAGTCTCAAGTTACCTGTGAGTTTTGTGACAGTTAGGTTGGAGTCACACTACCGTACAACACGGTCGAGTGCTATGTGATAAGATATCGCATAGCACTCACCCCAGTGTTACTCTATGGAGCAGCTCAGATCTGCAATTATTTTCTCATGCCAAATCTATGATTAGCAGCAAGACTCCGCTCACTCGCACAAATATAAAGTCTATGGGTGCAAGTGACAACGCACAGCACTCAGATATCATCCGAGTGCAGTACGATATAAGCCAACAATGGCAGCATCGGATGCCATACGTTGGTGTGACTCCGGGCTTAGAAGATGCTTGTGTGAAGCTAATCTCTTACCAAGAAGTCCCCGCAAAGTCCCACTGTTAAAAAAAAAGATATGTACTAAAGCAGATACAATGTGTCAAAGAACACACCAACTGGCCTAAAAAGAAATGGAGAAACATTTTGTGGACTGATGAAAGTAAATTTGTTCTTTTTGATAGAACACTTGTGGGGTGACATTAAAATTGCCGGTTTTGAGGCAAAGCCAACAAATGCCAAAAAAATTTGGGATGTAGTCTAAGCCATCCTGGGCTGGAATAACAGTTGACAGGTTCCAGAAGTTGGTTGACTCTATGCAACATAGATATGAAGCAGTTCTAAAAGACTGTGTATCCAACTAAATATTAGGTTAGCGATTCACAAGAATGCTAAATCCACAAAAACCAATAAAAAAACATTTTGAATTTGTAAAGACAAATGAAGACAATGTGTTTTTTTTTTTTAAGAACAGCCCAATGTTCATCTTTGGATATTTTCTCTAAAGTAGTTTGCAATTTGTCTCTTCAGAGAGGAAGAGGACTAGAATTCTAGTGCCCTCTATTGGAAGTAGCAATCCTAAAAGTCAATGTTGACCTTTTAATGAGCCTTGTCACATGATTTATTATAAAAGCCAAAACCTCAAATTTGAAGTGTTTCGGGGTACTGTCGCTTGTCACTTTAAAGTAGTTAAAATGTATATACGTCATGATCCAGACCAGGTTTTGAGTCCTGTCTTCCCCTTTTTCCGGTCTGGTCATGCTAGGGGCTAACAATTTCAGCCTCAGTCTGGTCTCAGGTTTGTTATTTATCCACGCTGTGCCCTGCAGACCATGTCAGTTATAGTTCTGCCTACGGTGTGTGTAGTCGACTCTGGTATATCCTGATTTGTCCTGCTGCTTTAGCTGCCTGAACCCGTGTTTTCCCCTGTTCCCATCTTGAATCAGTGTTTCCCTTTAGTGTGCAGACCCCACCCCCTGGTTTTGACTAGGCTTGTATCCTGACCTGTTTTTGTCTTCTGTCTTTGGCTTATCTGCTCCTTACTTTTACTGACTTCTTGGCTTGTCTCTGACTGTGTTTTGCCTTTTCCTTTGGTACTGCGCTACTGACTACATAGAACCGGCTTGTTTGACTATTCTGCTGCCACCTGTGGTAGCCTCACTGCTGCACTGCAGGTCAGCTCTGTTAGGTGCAGACCTGCTTCCTCTCTACTGCCATCTAGTGAAGCCTGCACCTACCTGCATTGCAGCAGCATGACAATACATTTCTCTTTTCTCTTCATGTTTTGAATTCAAAAACAGTGTGCAATGTTCCCAATGCATGGAAATAAACACTAGTATAAAGATTTTGTGATTAACTCATGTTATTGAACATACCGCTATTTTGAACACTACTGTACATCGGCAATTGCAGAGGAGGAAAGCTTTGCAATCATTATCACAAGCTAAACTGGTCTATCACCCTGAAGAGTAAACAAAAGAATCCGAATATAAAAATTATGTTAGGGTTAACTGAGATCTTGTTTCGGTAATGGAAGTCCGTAAACACAGAATTAAGCCAGGTTAAAAATCGGAGACCAGGGCTGTGGAGTTGGTAAGCCAAACCTCCAAATCCTCAATTTCCCTAACTGCACAGCACAGCAATGCCTCACTACTGAGAATGTACATAAAGTGAAGCACTTTATCTAAAGTTCATCTAAACTAAAAGCCGAGATCCTTAGATCAGGAACAGAACAGACATTTCTAGGACATTTCATAACTTTCTCACATTCTTATGAAAACATTTACAGCACATCCTGCATTGAACTACTGTATTATATATTTTAGAAGTTAGAGTCGGACCATTTTATACAGACTCCACCAAAATGGACACCGGCTCAGACTCCACAGCCCTGTCAGAGACCCCTAAAATATGTCACGTTGACCCCGTGTTAGAAAATATGATCCTATCAAATTGTACATCCTAGCAGAAAGAGTACAGTTGTTGTATAAAACTGTGAGAAAGAAAAAGAAGAGTCTTGGATATTTCTTCTGCACACATTAGTTACTTCGTAGACAGTCTGGTTGAAATCATGAGTGCAAGATGTGCGCCACAACGTTGGACACTCTTCAGTATGAAAGATTTTATGAGAATTCAGAAATGACATTTTATACCTCTAATTAAAAAAAAAAAAAAAAAAGTATAAATAGAGAACAGATGAGGACAGTTTTCTTTAAAAAAAAAAATCACCCATATCTTTATTGTTATAAAAGATGGCAAGGGGAAAAAAGAAAAAAAAAAGTCAGCAATAACAGCAAATGGCATAAGCCAAATAAAAATATAATATGGACTACAGAGAACTGACATAGTACCATCTGTCATTTAGATTAAATAATGAATATAATAAATTATAGCAAACATTAACTGTAGCGGTGCACACCATTATCCCAATTATGTCATAATGAAAAATGTAAGAATAAATTAGAATAATATCATTTTTGAAGTTACAAATCCACAGAAAGCACACTCAAAATCCTATCATAAATAATGTATTTATTGCATATGGCTATTAAGACAGCATCCAAGATCAATAAAGACTATATACAATGTACTACCCTATGTTTGTTGTCTCCAGCAGCATCATATCATTTATCATTAAATATAGGAATACATATATTTATTCCCACTGTACATCGGAAGACACTGCAAGATAAGTAACGTCTCTTGTCATACCACGATTGAAATATATTTAACATCTTGATATTCAGAAACAATATGTACCCAGTAGAGAAAGAATAAAATACTGTTTGATAACCTTTAAGTTTACGATAGCAAAATATCTTAAAATTTAAGGGAGACTGGGCAAGAATGTACAAAGTTTGAACTATACATTAAGATGTTTCTGCAAAACCTGTACATTTTGGTTGCATTCTGTAAACTAAACGTCAGATATTTATATATTGCATATGCTTTATGTGAAATTTACAGAGTTGAGCTTGATGTAAGCCTTTTTTTGCCCAACTACTCTAGTAAATCAATCTTAAAGACATTTTAAACACATATTCTCAGTATAAATCAAACGTTGACGTCAGCAGATAACAACGATCAGTGCTGTTGTGGTTCGTACGTAGCAAATATTAGATTCTATTTCATTTCAAGCCTAGGTCAAAATAGTTTACAAAGTTTAGAAAGTTTTACATCATATTTATATAGAAAACTACACTATACAGAAACAGGCCAATAGCTTGTATGCTGTTTTATGAAGCACTACCTTCCTCTTCCAACAAGAATCAAACTCTAAAAAGGAGCAATAGAAAAAGATATGAATTTACATTCATTTTTGTCTGGCAATACAATCCTTGTTAGTAAGACTTTTGTTGAGCAAGTAGGAAGACGAGAAACTTTTCTAAGTAATCAATTCATATGCAAAATTCACTATGCAAAGCCAGGAAATATTATCTTTGTCCTTTAATTGTTGACCGCCACCATCAGCCTTTATTTCACAGATATTTAACAAAATTGTGACGTTACAGATATGCCCATGTGGAAAGAAAAAGGGGATTTAAAAAAAAAAAAAAAAGTCACGTCTTTCAAAAAACAATGTCCCCTTTAAGTAAGGAACAGTCTTATAATTTCCATCTAAAAATAAGCTATGAGAATGCAGAGCTTTGCTATTCATGTAATATAACACAAATACTGCATTCTCTATAATGAAAGCAACAAAAAGTGCACGTGCCACTTTCGGAGTAACACGTGGACTCGAGGTGGCATCCAGAAGATTTTACTGCAGTGCTTTGTTCAAAAAGGGAAGAACCAGGCTGATCATTTCAGTGTTGCAACAGTGCATCACTTAGGGTAAATACTCCATGAAAAAAGGGAAGTTTTTGGTTAAGAGCAATGCAGCTAGGTGTATGGATTCTTACAATCAATATTAAAATCAATGTAGCTTACACTGAAAAGTACCAAAATGTGAGGAAGGTATTAGGTCATGATAAGTAGGTGTGACCGCACTAAATCACTTGTTGCTAAAAATGTATACCCAAATGATCACTGTTGATAAAAAAAAACAAAAAAAAACACTTTTTCCCCACCATTGGCTGCGCTTATTGTACATACAGTAATGTGCTAGATCAGACTAACGAAAGTGAACTACTAAGGAACTGTGTAGTGCATGCAGCTGTTAGCGTAACAGTCAAATATGTCCATTAGTAGCATTTTTGGTCCATTTGTGGAAACGTGAACTGCACGTGTGCACCAAAGCACTGTTATTGTTCCCTAGTCACTTGCTGCCATGGCGTGTCCATTTTCCAAGTAACCCGTGCAGCCAATAGTTTTGATCCATCAAGCAATAGTGTAAAATTTATCACATGATAATGAGGAACAATTTCTTCAGAATTTTCATTGCACAACCAAAATAATTAAAAAAAACTCTTAATTTATCATTTTTATTTGTCTGAGGTAGGGCAACTGGTAGTCTTCATTTAAAATAAGTCCAATGTTACTGCCATTTCCCAATGTACTGAAGAATAAATAAGGAAGTCATATGAAGGCCTCGTCATTCAATATGGACTTGAAAGTACATGGTTGGTTTTTCATATCGTCCGTGTTAATATGACAGAAGAAAAATAATGCCATTCGGGTACATTGAACCAGGTCTGTGTCGTGGTAGCTCTCTGAAGGATGTCCACCACTTGTGTACCTGAGTGGAAACTTTCCAAACCGCAGGAGCGGAAAGAGTGAGACGTTAGCAGCATTTGGTCACAATGTAAGCCCGCAGATCTCTTCTGTAGCGTGGTGAGGTTTGGAGCCAGCGCTTTCATTCTGAAATATATAAATGGCAGGAACAATTAGTTACATTGTCATAGGTTATTTTATTCTCTCCACACATAAAAAAAGTATATTTATTAAGTAAAATGATCAAACACTTTAACACTGTGCATATCATAAAAATGGTCTAGAAACAAGGTAAGATTTTTTTCTTCCAGAACACACAATTGGAAACATCTTCATTTTATTGACTAAAATGTTTTTTACTATTAAGTTTTATTCCCCAACTTCTATTCCTCCAAAACAACAAACACAGCAGATACTCTCCCGGGTCCTCCAAAAACCACAGTTCTGGTTTCTGTTCGCAGGCTGGAGCACAACTATAGCACATATCACCACTTTGACAGTGTCTACCTCTGCAGAGCCATTGAGCTGATTGACTGCAGGGGCAATGCATGCCATAGCCATGTCACCACTACATCCACCAAACAGTCAGGAACAGTGGATGAGAGCCAGGGCAAAACTTATGTAAGACAAGAACTAGCTCTATATATGTTGTTAGAGGTAAAGGAGCATTTGGGGACAGAAAACATGGAAAACCCATTTAATCATATAGTTCTGCACCAGTTTCAGGATGTAGGATCCCCCGCTACACAATGAAAACCAATAAGGCTCTATGAATCTGAATGATGCACTACTCTGCAGTAGGTACAAATTCCAAATGTACACCTAAAAGCATGGCTGTGGAGTCAGAGTTGTGTAGTCGGTGTTCATTTTGGTGAAGTCAAGAGTTGGTATAATAAATTGGGTACAGTAGTTCAGTGCAATATGTGCTCTAAATGTTTCTATAAGAATTTGGGAAAGTTATGAAATGTCCTATAAGTGTCTCTTCTGTTCCTGATCTAAGATCTCAGCTTTTAGGTGAGATGAATCTGTGCTGCACTTTATGTACATGCTCAGTGGTGAGGCAGGGCTGTGGAGTCGGGAGTCAGGGAAAGTGAGGAGTCAGGGGTTTGGCTTACCGACTCCACAGCCATGGATAAAAAATGTGATCTCCAAATTCTAAAACCATCAGCAACAAAATATAAAAAAGTGTTAAGCCATGTACGCCAAGAGATAATCCATTAAGGGAAATACAGTTTCCCTTCTAAAACCTCCTCTGAAGTGAAAACTCAAAAGGAACATGTTACACTGGTTTATTCTGAAGTCAAGTAAGCATGTAAATTACACTTGACTAGAACTGCTGAAAATATTTGCTTCCCGAAAGTACTTTCCAGAAGTGTTTTTGAATTATTCACCTGTGATCAGGTTACAGCACGCAAAGTGGTAGCATGCCTCACCTGAAGCTCCACTGTTCATTGCTAACCCACTAAGAAATCACACTCGCTGTGCCGCCTGTGATACACGAACAATATTGGAAGAGTATACCAAACCTGACACCGTAGCACAGGGTCTAAAAAATATAACTAGAACATTAACTACGTAAAATATGCGTAAGACCTGGGCAGTCTAAAATACTCTGAATAAGGAGTAGAGGTGACTAATCTGAGTAAAACTGCAAAATAAACAACTGCAAATAATAACGTTCACATTTGCCTGTCATATCCTTATCTTTCTGGCTATTAAGGAGAAGCCGAAAGGGTTAAGGTAGTTCCCTGTGTTCTTGTGAACTGCCACAGGTCTGAATGTGTATTGCCTTTATTGGTGTCCATCTGTCACACTAAAAGGAAAATAGGGAAACTACTGCTTCCTGTCTTAATTCTGCACTGACAGATAAAGTTTGCCAAAGGAGTTGCTCAATGTTTGCTCAGCGATACACTAGAACTAGGTGCTATAATATCACTTGGTATGACCACGAATGAGATGTTGATTTATCATGTCCTGAGTCAACAGCACATTAATATTTGCATCACATCCATCTCCGATGACGTGGGAAAAACATGGAACCTCATCATCAGCCCTGCACTTGGAACACTAGATGACTATCACCTTCAGGTAGTGTACATAAGGAGATTCCCTCAAACAAAGGCAAGCCATGGTTAAACTGCCTACGCTGATGGAAAATTAGGCTGCCAGGCAAACATCGCCTTATTACGTCTTTAGAAAGTCAATTTTAACGAAGAGACAAAAAAACACAAAACAAAAAAAAAAAAACTTAAAAGAGAACTTACTAAATGCCCTGCATAGTTTCAGGTAAGTATACTTTTGCAAAAATGAAGACTGAAATAGATTGCTAGCAAAGTATTCTGCGTTATTCATGTTTATGATGTCAAAAGAAATCTCAAAACCTTCATGAGAGCTGACATGCACCTAACAAATGTCCAATGAGATTTGCCCAACAGATAACTTTTGCACAGGAATCCAAAGCTTGGAATATTCTAGTTAAAACAAAATGGCCAGTACCGATAAGAAAACATTTATTTTAATAATACACTCCAGGATGAAAGGAAGGTTGTCCTGGGCTGCTGCACTATCCCAGCCCATCTTTGAGGGTTTAGCAATTAGCCTCTGGTTATATTACCATGCAAACACAATCTTGGTTTGACAGTCTAGCTTTGTGTCAGCCCCAGGGCTTTCAATGAAGACACACATCACCAGAAGCCAGCAAAACATCTATTTTTCATATGAGCAGGGAAAAATGCTAATCGCTTTCCATTCAAATGAAAACATTTAGACTTGTTTGGTTCTTGGATCCGTGTTTATGTATATGTCAACCTGAAGCAAAATACATGTCTATTTTACAAACCAAGATTTACTGATGCAAGTATTAGCAGAGGATACTGGGACAAGGATGCTGTTTGTCAATGTTGAAAATGGCTCTATTTCCAGCAACGTTAAAGGGTTTGACAAATAGGGTAGTGAGGTTTAATAGACAAGAGTCAGTCGAGTTATCCAATAATTAGAGAATAGCTATAAAAGAACATATTCAACACACACAAAACATTGATGGACACCTTTTTTTTCTGTGTGGGAGAGACCTGCGAGTATCCAAAAAAATACACAAACTCCATGGGGATGTTGTCCTTGGTCAGATTCAACCCCAGGACCCAAGTGCTATAAAGGTAAGAGTGCCCATCAGTGAATTAAAAAAGCAGAATAGATTCTATGTAAAGGTACCTTCACACTGAGCAACTTTACAACGAGAACGACAACGATCCGTGACGTTGCAGCGTCCTGGATAGCGATATCGTTGTGTTTGACACGCAGCAGCGTTCTGGATCCTGCTGTGATATCGCTGGTCGGAGCTAGAAGTCCAGAACTTTATTTCGACGCTGATCACCCGCTGTCATCGCTGGATCGGTGTGTGTGACACCGATCCAGCGATGTGTTCACTTGTAACCAGGGTAAACATTGGGTTACTAAGTGCAGGGCCGCGCTTAGTAACCCGATATTTACCCTGGTTACCATTGTAAAAGTAAAAAAAAAAAAAACAGTACATACTCACCTTCTGAAGTCTGTCATGTCCCCCGGCGTCCACGCGCTGCTGCAGAGAGCTTTCCCTGCACTGTGTCAGCGCCAGCCGTAAAGCAGAGCACAGCGGTGACGTCACCGCTGTTACTGCCGGCGCCGCTGACACATTCAGTGCAGGGAAGCTCTCTGCAGCAGCGCGTGGACGCCGGGGGACGTGACAGACTTCAGAAGGTGAGTATGTGTTTTTTTTTTACTTTTATAATGGTAACCAGGGTAAATATTGGGTTACTAAGCGCGGCCCTGCACTTAGTAACCCGATGTTTACCCTGATTACCCGGGTGCTGCAGGGGGACTTCGGCATCGTTGAAGACAGTTTCAACGATGCCGAAGTCTTTCCCCTGATCGTTGGTCGCTGGAGAGAGCTGTCTGTGTGACAGCTCCCCAGCGACCACACAACGACTTACCAACGATCACGATCGCTGGTCGTGATCGTTGGTAAGTAGTTTAGTGTGACGGTACCTTTAACTGTGTAGCACTTAATTTTCCTTTGGCGATGCTGCAGGAAATTTAAACACATACTGCATATTCCCCACAGATGGGGAGTACCCGCAGCAGGACAACTAGTGACCAGCTACCAGTTAAATATATTTCCAAAGGAGACAATCATTTTCAGCTATGTTCGACCATTGGAAATGAAATCATTTTGTGAGGTGAGGATGCATACAGTTATCTCTGGTGGTGAGTTTTGGCCAGATAATCTAAAACGTCCCAGAATAGAGAGGACAGGAGTGTTAGCTGATGCTAAACCTATTAGTAGGACAGCTTTCAGTGATATTATTGGCTATATAGGCCTTCATGTTATTCTCCTATCCTATTATAAATCATAGTGGACATCGGATTGAGGCTAGTGAGTCATTATTTACCGTATGTATTAGTGTAACAATGCTCTGAATTACCCCAGAATCATGAGTTATGAGTAAAAGCAATTTATGAATTGCTGAGGCTTAAAAAGGTATCTTTGGTGGTTGAGGGAAGTATAGATAGCATCTTATCCTTCCTACATGCTGCCTGCACTTTGAGATTGCAACATTGTGAGTTTTGAACTAATAGAACAAACTCTCAAACAATAGTTGCAAATCATTAATGTGTGGAGTCTTTGAAGTAACCTTTGCTGCTAGCACTAGTAGTAGATGTTGCCGAGATGGGGAATTTCTTTTAGAGGCTATTAGGAACAGTATAACAATTAGTCACTTAGGTCCATCATTGGGTATTAGTGATAGCATAATTTAGTCACCAATCTCCATCCTTGAACTATATATTATTATACAATGCCTTGTATTAATATCCAATAGGCAATAGTGCGCTTTTGAGTGTCAGGTATAGATATTGGAAAGACATGCACACATCATGGTGGAATGGAATATATGTCATTTTAATATTGTTAATAAAGGTTATATATATTATCTAGATAGTCCACTGAAGTTAGTGTTATTTTATTAATTAATGTACTCCTGGAGTATTGAAGGTCCTCATTCAGTGACATAAATCTGACTAGTAATAAACTGGTTCTGTACAAAACTGTATGACCTCTAATAATGCTGTAAGAATGAATGAATGAAGCTGCTATTATAGTATATGGTTCCTTGTCTGCTTTTGGCACACACAGAACATGGCTCATGAGAAGTTCAAACGGCAGCTTGGAGTTTGCTCAGCAAATATGTGCAGAAAGGGATGTGAAACTTATCCTGTAGTAACCTCAGTGTTACGTGTCACTCAGACTCCTGGCTACTAGGTTGAGGATTTATGATCCATACATTTCAATACAATGTCTACTAATATATCATATGCAGTGTTCTGTGACTTTAGGACGTCAGACATGTGCCTTACTTGCGTCTAATAAGTTCCAGTGAACTTTCCCTGTAGATACTGGTATCAGCCAGTTCAGCATTACACTAATGCCACCATCTCTGACCCTTTCCATTAAACCAAGCTGCTCAACAATGCCTAATCCATGCGTCATATAATCCTGCTTAATACTGTATGAACTCTGGGTGATGTTTGAACACTTTTTTTTTTTATATTTAGCAAGAACATCTTGCCCTATTTCAAGGAACCCAAAGTGCTACCTAGCCTAAACTACAACCTTACAAAAGAGATTAGCTCAAGTCTTCAATTATTTTTAGAGAGCTTCAAGCAACGGTGCCATTAGAAAAGATAAACAGAAATAGGATTGCAAATTTAGTACGTTATCATAATTTTCCCCTCAATGCTTCTAGCTTAAAAGTAATCTACACGCATAGACTTCTTTTATATCTGTCAATAATAAAAAAAACGCATGTGTGTTTGGGATATACTTTCTATAACAGAAAGCACCAACGTGTTTACTCCGCAGAGAGCGTGCAATCTTGACCTGGTGAAACGATGAATTCCAACTTGTTTTTCTCAACCCTTTGAACCTGCTCCACAAGATTACACATTCCAGTCTGCAAGCACTTTACTACAGATATTCTTCAACTGCACTTTGACCAGCTTTAAAGTCTGCACAACAACCAGGATGAAAGGGGGTTGGGGTGGATAGTTCTCTTTCAACATTCCTAATTTTGATCAGAAAGGATCCTAATACATTGTCTACTGTGGAAGACTTGAAATATCACATATGTCTAACATCACAAGAACGTGAACAATATTTCACATTGCCATAGAAAATTCCCAGAGCTCCGTCATTGCTGAATGAAAGCGATAGTGCTCCGTTCTGAGCTCGGACTAAGCTCCTTCAAAACAAGCCTTGCACTGTCCTCTAATCTCACTTGCATTGTCATTATTGTCTGTGGAAAGAAGAAATCTCTTCCTCTATTTTGTAGTAGGCCTGGGAGGCAGATGGCATGCAATCATTAGCCTATTGTCAACAGCAGCGCTGGGGTAGATTACTAGTGTGCCTTGCTTGTCATGGCAGGTGCATGGCCCTGAGGCTGCCATCTGCTGAGGAAGGAAGTGTTCTCCTGCAAGAAGTGGATGGGATGACAAATGTAAACAACAACACTGAATCTCTACTGATTGGTAGAAATCAGTTGTCCATGTGGAGAAAAACACCTCTCTATGCAATTTTTTTTTTTTTTATATCAGGGCAGACCCTCCTCATCTCTGCAAAACACCTCAAAAATGACATGCATTAGGATAATTTATCATTTTAGGTCTACACACAGTTTTCTCTTAATAATCAGTATATCAGGCAGTAAGGAAAAGTATATAGAAGATGATAAAAAAAGATTTTAGTAAGTGATTACAAAATAAACCTAATGACTGTGTGTCAGTCAGTGAAAACTGTAGCTTTATGGTGTAGTGAGCCTGTACAGACTAATGCAGTTTATTCTTCAGAAGCGAATATTGTTATTGTCAATATATCGCCCTTTGCTCCTTCAATGCCAACAATGCATTAGACTAATACTCACTGATAGTCATTGATCCTTTAAACATATAATGAAGTACGTCTCTTCCTCCTTAGTGCACCATCTAAAAGAAAGGGTAAGGGCATCATAGCACAAGAAATTAAATACTACATCCCATCTACTGATCATGTAGAATGCTTGTTATACAGACAGAAGACAGTGTGGGCGTGATAGCATTGTAACACTAGATCAGGCTCATTCACTTCTCTTGCTACTTGACGGAGCCAAAAATAATGACCCACAAAGTGCAGTGCTCACATCTGCTCATGCATAATGACATGCACTGAAAACAAGTACCTTTGCACTCCCAATAAAACAGATTAGCTGCCTTCATTCAGACATGCAGTGACCTTGAATACAATTTTGGCACTGTGCACATGCTGAGCTTCAGCCTGGTCTAATCCTGAACTCACAGGCAAAGCCTGGGGTCTTTTAAGGGCAGCATCCTTCCGCGCCTTTATTAGAGCTATTTATAATCATCAGGGGCTACATTATAAAGAGGTTTTAATCAGATATGAAGGATCTGGATACTACATTAGGTTCAATTCGACTTAAAACACACCCTGGCCAGGAAAAGCATCACTGCTTGCCATATGCCAAGATTTGCTTTTTTGCACATAAGCTTCTGTGACTTGAAACAGTCACCTTCAAGATGACATTCACCCTTCATACTCATCCTATGCCCTATTCATTTGAACGAAAGTGATCCAGATGTCAGTCTGTGCACCCATGAAACATTGCTAAATAGGTGCTATGGAAAGAAGTTCAAGCCTCCCCATGTATGCTATGATAATCCCAAGTGTAATCTTTTATTCACTTACACACTGAATCATGAAGTGTCCACTGGGCATTCAGACTTCAGTGAAGTGTCTGGAGTTTCAGTGGCAATCTACGCTCCAACCTCCTCTGATCTTAATTAATGTATTGAGGAGATATAAAGATTGGAGGGGTTGCCACTGATAGCTCCGAACATTTCACACATGAAGAAACGTCCAGCTTAATTTGGTAATTCATTGACATGTCAATTGAGTGGCGATTTATTCCTTTTTACTGGTAGGACTGATTTAGGATAACAGACGGCCATTTTTAACTTTTTTTTTTTTTCAGCTATTCAGCAATGTTACAAGTTTACAAGGCGGGCGGGGTGGAACAGAAGAGGATACATTTAAGTCTCACAAACCAGCTGGCCTATGTTGGGTCCGAGATGTTGGAATGCCTGGCGCTGCGTATGCATGTTATATCATGACATCTTGTAAGTATGATTAGACTTATGAATTACTAAGCTGTAGTTTACATCTGTCAGATGCCATATCAAGGTACCTTAATGAGTTGCACACAACTCTCAATTTTTATTTTACTCGTCTATATAGCGCAACTAATTTCATAGCGCTTTTCAGACACAATCATCATTTTATTATGCCAGACCATGGGCTGTGGTATTGCTGTGTTATACTGCTGCCTTTTTACTGATCTTAAAGTCTATGTGAAATAACCCATTTTGAAAAAAGTCTTCAAGTTAGTACCCGCCTGCATTCCTTACAAGTTAGTGTGGAGCATCTGTTTGTCAAATGCTAGAAGAAACGTATGAATCGTAAATTCCAATTTCAAGTTCTCATGGCTAGGAAAATAGCCCTGCTGCATTCACGATTATATACAAGCCTGTTTGTGGGGTGGGGAGGAACCATGTAGAACACTTCGGGTATGTGCACACAACATCTTTTATGTGGGCAAGCCTACTGAGCTTTTCTACAGCAGGACCCTTCAAGTAACGTAGGCGTTTTTCCCTGAAACAACTTTTTGGTTGTTTCCACAGAGCTTTTTAAACATTTTTGACCTCCAGCGGTTATTTTGAAGTTTTTTTTCTAACTTTTTATGGGTGTATTTTGTAGCATTTTTACTGGTTCATTTAAGAGTCTTTACAGTTGTTTTCTAAACGTTATGAGAGCAGAAGACACCTAAGGCTATGTGCCCAGTATAATGGTCCACTGCAGATTTTTCTGCAGCGGATTTGAAATCTGCAGGGCAAAAACGCTGCGTTTTTGCTGCAGATTTATCGCGGATTTACCGTGGTTTTTCTGCGGATTTCACTGCGGTTTTACAAGTGCGGTTTTCTATAGGAGCAGCTGTAAAACTGCTGCGGAATCCACAGAAAGAAGTGACATGCTGCGGAATGTAAACCGCTGAGTTTCTGCACAGTTTTTTCCGCAGCATGTGCACAGCGTTTTTTGTTTCCCATAGGTTTACATTGCAATGTAAACTCATGGGAAACTGCTGCGGATCCGCAGCGTTTTCCGCATCGTGTGCACAACAGTCTGCTCACTTTTAAACAATTGTGTGTTTGGAAATTATTAAAATAAATCATAATTAGTGATGAGCAAATATACTCGTTACTCGAGATTTCCCGAGTATTTTTTAGTGCTCGGAGATTTAGCTTTCCTCTCCTCAGCTGAATGAATTACATCTGTTAGCCAGCTTGATTACATGTGGGGATTCCCTAGCAACCAGGCAACCCCCACATGTACTTATGCTGGCTAACAGATGTAAATCATTCAGCTGCGGCAAGAAAAACAATCTCTGAGCACTAAAAAATACTCGGAGGACACCCGCGCGTGCTCGGGAAATTCCGAGTAATGAGTAGGAAAGAAATATATCTTGGTACCGTGTTAGCCAGTAGATAGAAAAATATTTAGAATTGAGAGTCCTCAGTGGTTGATACCTTTTAATGGCTAACTGAAAAGATGGTAACAAATTGCAAGCTTTCGAGACTACATACGTCTCTTCATCAGGCAAAGAGTAATGAGTATATTCGCTCATCACTAATAATAATAATACCGCATTTTCCGGCGTATAAGACGACCTTTTAACTCCTGAAAATCTTTTTAAAAGTCGGGGGTCATCTTATACACCGGGTGTCGTCTTATAGGGCGGGTGCGGACCAATGTGCATATGGTGGGTGGGAGTGGTATCGATGATGAAGAGAGGGGGCATCTCACAGGGAAGGAGTAAGTGGAGCATCTCCCTATTACCTCATTGTGGCAGCGATGCTCTCTGTGCTGTAGGGTGGCGGCAGCTCCTCTATGTGCAGCATGGTGTCTCTGTGCTGGGGGGCGGCGGCGGATCTTTGCACAGCGTTGGGGCTCCGCTGGCATTTCCTCAAAGCCCGGATGCCCCGGCAGCTCCATTGCTGCGATGCGGTGGCAAAAGATACGCCGCCGCCCCCCAGCACAGAGCCCCTACGCTGCACAAAGAAGAGCTGCCGCCGCCCCCCCCAGCACAGAGAGCATCGCTTCCACAATGAGGTAATAGGGAGAAACTCCACTTACACCTTCCCGGTGAGACGCCCCCTCTCCGTCATTGGGACCACTCCACCCCATCATATGCACATTGGTCACCCGCCCTATAAGCCGACATACGGCATAATAATAATCTTTATTTATAGAGCGCCAACATATTCCGCAGTGCTTTACAGTTTAACAGTTTCAAACACAACAGTCATAAGTAACAACGTTAACAATACAATAATTAAAGCGAAATGAGAAGACCCAGCTCGTGAGAGCTTACAATCTACAATGAGGTGAGGGAGATGCAAAGTACAGGTGTGTATTTACAATGATGTATATACAATGATGGTCCAGCCATCTTCAGGGGGTGGGGGATAGATGGAGATAGTGAATGGGCTACACACACACAAACATAAAATGACTGATTAGTGAACATGGTAGGCCGCTCAGAACAAATGTGTTTTGAGCGAGCGCCTAAAACTATGCAAATTGTGGATGGTCCTAATATCTTGGGGTAGAGCATTCCAGAGGATTGGCGCAGCATGGCAGAAGTCTTGGAGTCAGGAGTGGGAGGTACGGATTAGTGCAGAGGTTAGTCGAAAGTCATTTGCAGAGCGCAGTGGTCGGTTAGGCCGATAGACAGAAATGAGGGAGGAGATGTAAGGGGGTGCCGGACTGTGGAGAGCTTTGTGGGTGAGAACAAGTACTTTGAATTGTATCCGATAATGAATGGGCAGCCAGTATAACGACTGGCAAAGAGCGGACGCGTCCGAGTAATGATTAGCCAGATGGACGACCCTGGCAGCTGCATTAAGGATGGACTGGAGAGGGGAAAGTCGAGTGAGGGGGAGGCCAATTAATAGAGCGTTACAGTAGTCCAGGTGGGAGTGGATCAGGGCGACAATGAAGGTTTTTGTTGTTTCCATGGTGAGAAAAGGGCAGATTCTAGAGATGTTCTTTAGGTGTAAGCGGCACGAGCGGGCAAGAGATTGTATATGGGAGGTGAAGGAGAGATCGGAGTCAAACATAACACTCAGACAGCGAGCCTGCTGCCGGGGGGGTTATTATGGTGCCACCCACAGAGAGGGAAATGTCAGATTTAGGGAGGTAAGTAGATGGCGGGAGCAGAAGAAGTTCAGTTTTGGAGAGGTTGAGTTTCAGATAGAGAGCAGACATGATGTTGGAGACTGCAGACAGACAGTCAGTGGCGTTCTGTAGTACAGCGGGGGTAAGGTCAGGGGATGATGTGTATAGTTGTGTGTCATCAGCATAGAGATGGTACTGAAAGCCAAATCTGCTGATCGTCTGTCCAATTGGGGCCGTGTAGAGAGAGAAGAGAAGGGAAGGGGGCCAAGGACTGAGCCCTGAGGTACCCCGACAGTGAGAGGAAGAGGAGATGAAGTGGAGCCAGAGAACAGAACACTGAAGGAGCGGTCAAAAAGATAGGAGGAGAACCAGGAGAGAGCAGTATCCTTAATACCTAGAGACTGGAGCCTAGAGAGCAGGAGAGGGTGGTCAACAGTGTCGAAAGCTGCAGAAAGGTCGAGAAGAATGAGCAGAGTGGTCACCGTTACATTTTGCTGTCAGAAGGTCATTGGTCACTTTGATGAGTGCAGTTTCTGTCGAATGTAGGGGGCAGAAACCGGACTGTGAAGGGGCTAGGAGGGAGTGAGTGGAGAGGTAACGGGTAAGGCGGGAGTATATCAGGCGCTCCAAGAGTTTAGAGATGAAGGGGAGATTGGAGACCGGTCTGTAGTTGTTTGTGCAGGATGGGTCGAGGGTGGGTTTCTTTAGTAATGGAGTAATGATAGTGTTTGAAGGAGGAGGGGAAAATGCCAGAGGAGAGGGAGAGATTAAAGATTGTAGTTAGGTGAGTTGTGACGACTGGAGAGAGAGACTGGAGGAGGTGTGAGGGAATGGGGTCGGTAGTGCATGTAGTCGGACGAGAAGAGGAGGAGCCTGGAGACTTCTTCTTCTGTGATGGGATCGAATGTGAACCAGGGGAAATGCAGGGAGGGATGGGGTCACTGAACTTGATGATTGGGAGTGGATTTCCTGACGGATATTGTCTATTTTCTCTATAAAGTGGGAGGCCAGGTCATCAGCACAAATGTCTGATGGGGCTTGTGCTTTTGGCTCAGGAGGGAGTGAAAGGTGTCAAAAAGTTTCTTGGGGTTGTTGGATAGTGAGGAGATCAGGGTGGTGAAGTAGGTCTATTTGGCGAGGTGAAGGGCAGAGTTATAGGTCCTTAACATAAATTTGAAGTGCATGAAGTCTTCTGGTGTGCGTGTTTTCCTCCAAAAGCGTTCAGCACACCTAGAGCATCGCTGGAGAAATCGGGTTTGCAATGTGAGCCAGGGCTGTTTCAATCTGTGTTTTGAGGTTGTGAGGGTGAGGGGAGCTACTTGGTCAAGGGTGCTTCTGAGAGTGTCATTGAAGTGATGTACAGCCAGATCAGGACAGGAAAAAGAAGAGACTGGGGACAATGATGAGTGTAGGGAGTCTGAAAGTGTATGAGGGTTAATGGCTTGTAGAATTCTGACTGAATGGTAGGTAGGAGGGTGCTGGGGTGAGCGAGGATTTGTGAGTGTGAAGGAGAGAATGTTGTGGTCAGAGAGGGGAAGCGGTGAGTTATCTAGGTAGGAGATGAACAGAGCCGGACAAAGGCCAGGTCCAGGGTGTTACCGTCTTTGTGTGTTTGAGGTTGAGAGCTGTGAGAGGCCTAGAGACGTGGTTAGTGATAGAAGCTGGGATGCAGATGTGGAGGTGGGGCTGTTAATGGGGATGCTGAAGTCTCCCAGGACATGAAGTGCGGCAGCTAGGCAGAGAAATGGTCCAGGAAGTGGGTGGATGAGCCTGGGGGCCGGTATATGACAGCTACTCTGAGGGAGAGGGGACGAAAGAGCCTGATGGTGTGGACTTCAAAAGAAGGGAATGAGAGTGATGGAACTGGGGGATGACCTGGAAAGTGCATTGTGGGGATAGGAGTATGCCGACTCCACCACCAGGTCTGTTTGTGTGTCTCGGGGAATGGGAGAATTGTAAGCCACTATGGGAAATGGCAGCAGGAGAGACAGTGTCAGAATCTTGAACCCATGTTTCCGTGAGGGCCAACAGATTCAGAGAGTTTTTCAGAAAGTAATTGTGCAGGAAAGGAAGCTTGTTGCATACAAACCGTGGATTCCAAAGGGCACAATTAAAAGGAGATGAAGGAGTGCAATTAATATTAGTAAGATTATTAAGGTTTCGATGTGAGGTAGGGTAGGGGTTGAGGTTGGCGGATGGTGGACCGGGGTTGGGGGAGATGTCCCCTGAAATCAGTAGGAGTAGGAAGATAAAGAGCAAGTAGTTTTTGGAATTGCATGGTTTTTTTGCCCAGTGTGTTTGGGCAAGATGGACTGAGGTTTTTCAAGAAGGTGAGAAGTGCATGGGAGCTGTACATGGGAGAGGGAAGGAGTGAGGAGCTGATGTATGAGTCTTGATGGAGGGGGGATTGGGCGGTGAAAGTGGATTGCAAGGGAACATAAGAGGATAGGAATAAAGTACATGGATAGAAGGGAGAGCAGAGTGTGGTTACTTGACTCCTGCCCTGACTAACTGCCATGGAATAACTGCTGTATCACGACGCTTATCTTCGTGATGCTTTGCTTCTGGGACGCTTGCGTGCACCCCCACATGCGTGCACCCCTAAGGATGTTTCTAAATTTATAGTCCAGACTGCTAGGTCAGAAGAGATGGATTGTGGGAAATGGTTGAGGATAATTTGGCAGCTGGGGCCAGCACACCAGGGTTTTTTTTTTTTTTTTTAGATAAGGCGTATTAGACAACCCCCGACTTTTAAGAAGAGTTTATATTTTAACTAGAAAAGTTGGGAGGGTCGTCTTATAAGCCGGTAAATTTAAAAAAAAAAAAAAAGCTTAACATATGAACATAAGGTCAATTTTACATATAAATGCAGATTTTCATGCTTTTGAGCATCTTCTGGGTGCTTCCAGTCGAGTTTTGGAGTGGACCCACCTGAAAAAGACACTGTGTGCACATAGTTTTATTTGCGGGGGGAGGAGGGAGGAAGCATACTACCATATCAGAGAGATTGAAACAATGATTCCAGCTTTAGGCCATGTGCACACGTTCAGGATTTTTAGCGTTTTTTTCGCGTTTTTTCGCTATAAAAACGTGATAAAACCGCGAAAAAAACGCTAACATATGCCTCCTATTATTTACAAGGTATTCCGCATTTTTTTGTGCAAATGTTGCGATTTTTTCCGCGAAAAAAATCGCATAGTGGAAAAAAAAGCAACATGTTCATTAAAAATGCGGAATTGCAGGGATTCCGCACACCTAGGAGTCCATTGATCTGCTTACTTCCCGCACGGGGCTGTGCACACCATGCGGGAAGTAAGCAGATTATGTGCGGTTGGTACCCAGGGTGGAGGAGAGGAGACTCTCCTCCACGCACTGGGCACCATATAAGTGGTCAAAAAATAAGAAATAAAATAAAAAATAGTCCTATACTCACCCTCGATGTCCCGCGCAGTGTTCCCGCCTCACCGCTGCACGCTGCCGTTCGGTTCCTGTAGCTGATGTGCGGCGAAGGACCTTGCCGATGACGTCACTGTCCTGTGATTGGTCGTGAGTGGTCATGTGACCGCTCACGTGACCGTGACGTCACGGAAGGCCCTGTGCGCACAGACCAGCTATAGGAAGACGAACGGACGCCGCTGATGAGATGTCTGGGTGAGTATAAGCATTTTTTTATTTTTTTTATTATTTTTAAACATTCTATCTTTTACTATAGATGCTGCATAAGCTGCATCTATAGTAAAAAGTTGGTCACACTTGTCAAACAGTATGTTTGACAAGTGTGACCAACTTGTCAGTCAGTTTTCCAAGCGATGCTACAGATCGCTTGGAAAACTTTAGCATTCTGCAAGCTAATTACGCTTGCAGAATGCTAAAAAAACGCGAAAAAAACGGAAAAAAAACGCAAAAAAAAAAAAAATGCGGATTTCTTGCTGAAAATTTCCGGTTTTCTTCAGGAAATTTCTGCAAGAAATCCTGAACGTGTGCACATACCCTTACTCTAAGCTACAAAAACAAATGTGAACCAAAACATTCATTTCTCAAGATAAACAAAACAAACAAAATATATATATATATATATATATATATTGAATGTAAGCTTGCCCTGCTATCTTCAAAGTACTCAGAGGGAATCCTCATCCTAAGCGCTTCCTATGCCTTAAGCGACAATTGTTCTAGGCCGATTGAAACAAACGCTCCTTTCATAATATCATGACAGTTTATTCTAAACTCTTCTTTGTAACTATATTTATCCAGAAACACAAATCTTTATCCCCCCATGAGAATAGAAGAAAAACCTTTTCTTAGTAAAGTTTCTGAGTCAGTGATAGAGACCCCAGAAATATACACCAGCCATTGCTAAACCATAATGGGGCCCTTAAGGTACCTTCACACTAAGCGACTTTACAACGATAACGATAGCGATCCGTGACGTTGCAGCGTCCTGGATAGCTATATCGTTGTGTTTGACACGCAGCAGCGATCAGGATCCCGCTGTGAGATCGCTGGTCGTTGCTGAAAGTCCAGAACTTTATTTCGTCGCTGGATCTCCCGCTGACATCGCTGAATCGGTGTGTGTGACACCGATCCAGCGATGTCTTCACTGGTAACCAGGGTAAACATCGGGTTACTAAGCGCAGGGCCGCGCTTAGTAACCCGATGTTTACCCTGGTTACCATTGTAAAAGTTAAAAAAAAAAAACCACATACAAAAAAAAGTTAAGATGTGTATAGACATCCTCAGGGTATGTTCCCATGGTCTGGAAGCTCTGAGCTTTGGACACAGCGGATACCCCGCTCCGCCCCCTGTTGTATGTGTGGTGATTCCGCATGTGATCATTAACCCCTTTCTGACATTGGACGTACTATCCCGTCGAGGTGAGGTGGGCCCGTATGACCACCGACGGGATAGTACGTCCAGCGCGATCGGCCGCGCTCACGGGGGGAGCGCGGCCGAGTGTCAGCTGACTATCGCAGCTGACATCCGGCACTATGTGCCAGGAGCGGTCACGGACCGCCCCCGGCACATTAACCCCCGGCACACCGCGATCAAACATGATCGCGGTGTGCCGGCGGTACAGGGAAGCATCGCGCAGGGAGGGGGCTCCTGCGTGCTTCCCTGAGACCCCTGGAGCAACGTGATGTGATCGCGTTGCTCCGAGCGTCTCTTACCTCCTCCTCGCTGCAGGTGCCCAGATCCAAAATGGCCGCGGCATCTGGGTCCTGCAGGGAGGCAGGTGGCTTACCGAGTGCCTGCTCAGAGCAGGCGCTTGGTAAGCCTGCAGTGCTGTAAGTCAGATGGGTGATCTGACAGAGTGCTGTGCAAACTGTCAGATCAGCGATCTGTGATGTCCCCCCCTGGGACAAAGTAAAAAAAAAAATTTCCACATGTGTTAAAAATATATATATATATATATATATATATATATATATATATATATATATATATATATATATATATATATATATATATATATATATATATATATATATATATATATATATATATATATATATATATTACTCCCATAAATACATTTCTTTATCTAAATAATAAAAAAAACAAAAACAAAAGTACACATATTTAGTATCGCCGCGTCCGTAACGACCGTACCTATAAAACTATATCACTAGTTAACCCCTTCAGTGAACACCGTAGGAAAAAAAACGAGGCAAAAAAACAACGCTTTATTATCATACCGCTTAACAAAAAGTGGAATAACACGCGATCAAGAAGACGGATATAAATAACCATGGTACCGCTGAAAACGTCATCTTGTCCCGCAAAAAACGAGCTGCCATACAGCGTCATCAGAGAAAAAAAAAAAAAGTTATAGTCCTCAGAATAAAGCGATGCCAAAATACTTATTCTATAAAATAGTTTTTATCGTATAAAAGCGCCAAAGCATAAAAAAAGATATAAATGAGGTATCGCTGTAATCGTACTGACCTGAAGAATAAAACTGCTTTATCAATTTTACCAAAGTGGAACGGTATAAACGCCTCCCCCAAAAGAAATTCATGAATAGCTGTTTTTTTGTCATTCTGCCTCACAAAAATCGGAATAAAAAGCGATCAAAAACTGTCACGTGTCCGAAAATGTTACCAATAAAAACGTCAACTCGTCCCCAGGGCCGTATTTGCCACTAGGCAATAGAGGGCACGTGCCTAGGGCGGGGCGGCACCTGAGCAGGTATGTGGTTTTTTTTGTTTTTTTTTAATAAGAGTTCGGTCCGGCCGGGGTCACCCCCCCCCCCTCCGCCCGCCGCTGCCTCCTTGCCCCCTTGAAGACATCATGATACAATCATACTCACCTCACCTGCTCCAGCGATGCCTGGTCTGCTCTCAGTGACTGCACGCCCTCGCCTTGTCCTGTGTGAGCGGTCACATGGTACCGCTGATTAAGGTTCATGACATGCATGCATATTCATGAACTTAATGAGCGGTACCACCTGACCGCGGCGCTCACACAGGACGAGGGTGCTGCGCCGCCGCTGGGAGTCGGGACAGAGGTGGAGCCGGCCGGGATTCAGTTCTTCTGCGCGGTGTGAGGTGAGTATGATGATGACAGCCGTCAGCCAGGGAGGACGGGGGGAGCCGGGGAGGAAGAAGCAGGACCGTGGATGGGGGGCGGCGGGGCAGGCGATGAGCCTCGCATTGGGGGGGGGGGGGATGGGAAAAGACGAGTCTGAGCCGCCTGCACTCATGCATACAGAGGGAGGGGGAGATGAGCCACGCATAGGGGGGGGGGATGGGAGATGAGCCAGCCACCCATGCATACAGGGAGGGAGGGGGGGGGGATGGGAGATGAGCCAGCCACCCGTGCATACAGGGAGGGAGCGGGAGATGAGCCACGCATACAGCCTGGGAGGGGGAGATGAGCCAGAGCCACCCATGCATACAGGGAGGGAGGGGGAGATGAGCCACACATACAGGGGGGGATGGGAGATGAGCCAGAGCCACCCATGCATACAGGGAGGGAGGGGGAGATGGGCCACGCATACAGGGGGGGGGGGGGTGGGAGATGAGCCAGAGCCACCCATGCATACAGGGAGGGAGGGGGAGATGAGCCACGCATACAGGATGGGAGGGGGGGTGGGCCATTATACAGTATGCATGTAGCATCATATGTGGCCCTTATAAAGTATGGAGCATCATGTGTGGCCATTATACAGTATTGAACATCACGTGGGGTCATTATACAGTATGGAGCATCATGTGCAGTCATTATACAGTATGGAGCATCATGTGTGGCCATTATACAGTATTGAGCATCATGTACGGTCATACAGTGGAGCACTGTGGTCATACAGTATGGAGCATCATGTGTGGCCATTATACAGTATGGAGCATCATGTGTGGCCATTATACAGTACTGAACATCATGAGGGGTCATTATACAGTATGGAGCATTGTGTGGCCATATTTTTTTGGGGGTTATAATTATTGTATATGAAACAGTGTGATCAGCAGTGCTAAATGGGTGTGGTTGGGACTTGGATATAGGTGTGACTAGTTGTGAAATGGGTGTGGTCAGAGGCGTGGCCTAAAATTTGCCGCGGAGACGTAGTGCGCCGCAACCTTTATACCTCTTTCCCTTCAAGAGTTGGGAGGTATGGTACCGCATTTGCCAGATCACAACAAGTGCCGCAAATCCCATAGGGAATGAATGAAGCCAAACGCAGTGTTGCCGTAAGTGATCCGTTATGCGGCAGATGCGAAAAAACTGCCCGATCTGCTGCAAAAGGCTATTTTCACAACAGCGATTCTTGCCAAAATCACTGCCGATAGTGTCATACTCACCAATGGGGGAGGGAGCGCTAAAAGTGCCTAGAGCAGCAACTCTAAATACGGCCCTGCTCGTCCCGCAAAAAACAAGACCTCACATGACTCTGTGGACCAAAATATGGAAAAATTATAGCTCTCAAAATGTGGAGACGCAAAAACATTTTTGCTATAAAAAGCGTCTTTTAGTATGTGACGGCTGCCAATCACAAAAATCCGCTATAAAAAAATGCTATAAAAGTAAATCAAACCCCCCTTCATCACCCCCTTAGTTAGGGAAAATAATAAAATTAAAAAAAAATGTATTTATTTCCATTTTCCCATTAGGGTTAGGGTTAGAGTTAGGGCTAGGGCAAGGGCTAGGGTTGGAGCTAAAGTTAGGGTTAAGGTTGGGGCTAAAGTTAGGGTTTGGATTACATATACGGCTGGGATTAGGGTTGGGATTAGAGTTAGGGGTGTGTCAGGGTTAGGGGTGTGTTTGGATTAGGGTTTCATTTAGAATTGGGAAGTTTCCACTGTTTAGGCACATCAGGGGCTCTCCAAACGCGACATGGCGTCCGAGCTCAATTCCAGACAATTCTGCATTGAAAAAGTAAAACAGTGCTCCTTCCCTTCCGAGCTTTCCCGTGCGCCCAAACAGGGGTTTACCCCAACATATGGGGCATCAGCGTACTCGGAACAAATTGGACAACAGCTTTTGGGGTCCAAGTTCTCGTTACCCTTGGGAAAATATAAATTTGGGGGGCTAAAAATCATTTTTGTGGGAAAAAAAAAGTTTTTTTATTTTCATGGCTCTGCGTTGTAAACTGTAGTGAAAAACTTGGGGGTTCAAAGTTCTCACAACACATCTAGATAAGTTCCTTGGAAGGTCTAGTTTCCAATATGGGGTCACTTTTGGGGATTTCTACTGTTTGGGTACATCAGGGGCTCTGCAAATGCAATGTGACGCCTGCAGACCAATCCATCTAAGTCTGCATTCCAAATGGCACTCCTTCCCTTCCGAGCTCTGCCATGCGCCCAAACAGTGGTTCCCTCTGACATATGGGGTATCAGCATACTCAGGACAAATTGGACAACAACTTTTGGGGTCCAATTTCTCCTGTTACCCTTGGGAAAATACAAAACTGGGGGCTAAAAAATCATTTTTGTGGAAAAAAATATTTTTTATTTTCACGGCTCTGCGTTATAAACTGTAGTGAAACACTTGGGGGTTCAAAGTTCTCACAACACATCTAGATAAGTTCCTTGAGAGGTCTAGTTTCCAATATGGGGTCACTTGTGGGGGGTTTCAATATTAAGGCACATGAGGGGCTCTCCAAACGCAACATAGCATCCCAGCTTAATTCCAGTCAACTTTGCATTGAAAAGTCAAATGGCGCTCCTTCCCTTCCGAGCTCTGCGGTGCGCCCAAACAGTGGTTTTCCCCCACATATGGGGTATCAGCGTACTCAGCACAAATTGTACAACAACTTTTGGGGTCCATTTTCTCCTGTTACCCTTGGTAAAATAAAACAAATTGGAGCTGAAACAAATTTTGTGTAAAAAAAATGTAAATGTTAATTTTTATTTAAACATTCCAAAAATTCCTGTGAAACACCTGAAGGGTTAATAAATTTATTGAATGTGGTTTTGAGCACCTTGAGGGGTGCAGTTTTTAGAATGGTGTCACACTTGGGTATTTTCTATCATATAGACCCCTCAAAATGACTTCAAATGAGATGTGGTCCCTAAAAAAAAAAAATGGTGTTGTAAAAATGAGGAATTGCTGGTCAACTTTTAACCCTTATAACTCCCTACCAAAAAAAAAATTTGGTTCCCAAATTGTGCTGATGTAAAGTAGACATGTGGGAAATGTTACCCATTAAGTATTTTGTGTGACATATCTCTGTGATTTAAGGGCATAAAAATTCAAAGGTGGAAAATTGCGAAATTTTCAAAATTTTCGCTAAATTTCCGTTTTTTTCACAAATAAACGCAAGTTATATCGAAGAAATTTGAAGTATAATATGTCACGAGAAAACAGTGTCAGAATCGCCAAGATCCGTTGAAGCGTTCCAGAGTTATAACCTCATAAAGGGACAGTGGTCAGAATTGTAAAAATTGGCCCGGTCATTAACGTGCATACCACCCTTGGGGGTAAAGGGGTTAAACACATGCAGAATCACCGCATCGTATTCATAGACTGGGTTATTTATTTTGCGGAGATGGAGTGTCTCCGCAAGATAAGCAGACATGCTGCTGTCTATAAAGATGCTCCGCATGTCCGGATGCGGCCCTGCACGTATAGTGGAGACACGATTTCATTAAATCCCATCCACTATGCTGCAACATCTGGACGCTGCGGATTGGACGCTGCAGCTGTACGCAGCATCCAATCCACAGCAAATCCTGAAGGTTTCCTGAATGTGGAAACATACCCTCATACTAGGAGTTTGCTGAATTAAAACTTCTGCAACCTATAGACATCGGAATTAATTATAAATTTGGTAATATGAAAGCCCCTTACTCCTGCCAATTTGTCTCTGACTTCTTAAGGCTACGTTCACATTTGAGTTGTGCGCCGCAGCGTCGGCGCCACAACGCAAACAAAAACGCGGCAAAACGCATGCACAACGCTGCGTTTTGCGCCGCATGCGTCCTTTTTTCTATTGACTTTGGACGCAGCAAAAATGCAACTTGCTGCGTCCTCTGCGCCCGGACGCGTGCGCCGCAGTGACGCATGTGGCGCAAAACGCAAGTGCACCGCATGTCCATGCGCCCCCATGTTAAATATAGGGGCGCATGACGCATGCGGCGCCGCTGCGGCGCGGACCGCAAATGTGAATGTAGCCTTACACAGCTTTACGTATAGCAGGTAAAAATTGAAATAAAAAAAAAAATTTGACAGTTACTTGTTGTGGTTACTGATGTATGCCAGTAATACACAGATGTTCCCACAAATGTGCAACCAAGCCTATTGCTGAACCAGACCGTGATCGCAACAGCCCAGACAAGTTTTAGGAATTACAATATTTAGCCAATATATTATTTTTCATGTAGAACAAGGAAGGTTACTAGATTTAAAAAAAAGACAGCATGTACATTGTATCACTGGGGACATCCAATGTGGAGTCAGGTCATAATGCTGTGTGTTAGGCGTAACTGCTGTCTAGTTCAAAGAGTATATTTTTGTTCGACACTAGCTAAAGCACACACACACCAGACTCATCCTGCTGTGACAGGAGTGTACAAGTCAGACCAGAATGGCTGTCATTACTGTTACTTAACCGATGCACTTATCGTGTGCAGGAGGGAAAGATCTCAGGGTCACATGCTCTAAGTTTTGCACCAAACATTTGATTTTGAAGCTAGTGCTTGTAAAATAATTCATTAGAATTTAGATTTTAATCCAACATATTAAAATCAAAAAGGACACACTCCTGGGACAATGCCATAACACATGTGAAGAGAGCTACGCGTTTCGACCTGACGGTCTTTGTCACAGCTGTGACAAAGACCATCAGGTCAAAACGCGTAGCTCTCTTCACATGTGTTATGGCATTGTCCCAGGAGTGTGTCCTTTTTGATTTTAATATGTTGGATTAAAAACTAAATTTTATCAAGAAGCTGGAATAACTTTTCTTTGTTTTTGGGATTCCACTACGTCGTGTCAGGACGAAGTTCCGTGCCTCTTACATCTATCGGTGAGCTGGCTTTTTTCTTTTCTTTTTTTGTTTGAAATAAAATAATTCATTCCAGTGACAGGTCAGGCTGACCATTGCTGCTCCTGAACACTAAATGAAAAGTCAACATAAACAGCTCTGTAACTGCCCCGAACACTGCAAATGTAAATTCTAAGAAATTACAAAAACACTATCACAATAACACAAATCAACATGTCAGGACAAAAACAAAAGAAAAAAAAAATATTTTTTTTTTTTACATTTCTTGACTGTTCCCTATGCTCTATCAGCTATGATAAAAAGCCAAAACAACGATTTATTCTTTACATAAAATCGATTTTGAATGAATCACAGTCTAAACAATCTTTTGTATGTGGGACCCTATGGATAGAATCTCAAGATTCAGTTTAGCTTCAGACTTGAATATTTTCCCGCATTGTTATTAAGTAGTTTTCTTTTTTATGTGTCTAGTTGACAATCACACACACATTTTAGTAGATTTCATCTGTGGCAATGCAAATGATTGGGAAAAAGAATAATAATGCAATTTTAAATAAAAATGTTATTTCAAACCGGTCTCTTCTTAGAAAGAAGACATGACTGTGGGCACAACAGACCCCAGAATTGAGATATGTGTGTGGTATATTTTATATGGTGCTCAAAGCATTTCTAAAGTACAGTGCCATATGGAGCCAAGTATGTCACCGTAGAGTTTGCGGTGTCCATCCCAACCTTTAGACGGGGCCTGTTTACTATGACGGTTGTTCCTTGTCCACCTGATATACAATGTGGCAGATGTCATCAATGTATCATTCATAGACTACTTGGACAAGCCTATAAAGTAAATATTGCATTCTCCATAAATTTCTCAAATGTTACAATTCATTTATTGCAGTTGCCGATGCTGTCAAAATGTACACAATTTCTCATTTCATTAACATTTATTTTTAATAAGAGTCTTGTTGTGTACTATATGCCTCCAGGAAAATCCATTGCAACATTATACATCTACTTTACTTAACCTATGGGTATTAATAATCACTAAATAGAGATTCAGTATCTGGGCTGCAGTCTGGGACTGTGCCTGTAGTAATTGTGTTTCCTAAGCCTCCAGATGCTTGCTACAATCTCTAGCATAGAACATAGATGTGACGTGGCCAGGGCTAAAGCATGCACTGCTTGATTTCGGCAGAATACAAGGGTTCTATATAAGGACATGTTGTTGTCATTGCCTGTCAAGATACCAATCTCACTCAGAGTGCCTAGAGAGGAAAATGAGGAGGAATTATCTGGCCAAGCACAAAATATTAAAGGGAAAGCTCTCAGTGGAATCTTATAATAGCCTAACATGCCATAAGCCAGGATAATTAAGCTGACATTTCTAGGATGGTTTTAATGGGGTTTCAGGGTGTTCCGCTGTCAATTTGCCTTTTGTTTGAGCATCTCAATAATAAACAAAGCAATTTTTTTTTTTTTTATCTCTGTGACATTTCTGATGTTTAGGTTTGGAGTTTTTTTTGTATTAGATTATTTATTAAGACCTACTGTATGTCAGCATTTCCATCTGCTAGTAGGTGAATACAAGAAACAGCCATGCTAAAATTATACATCTCTGTTCACATTAGAGCAATAGATTTTTCATCCCTTTGACTTACTGGGTCTGTCGGATTTCCTTCCCATTTTAATTCTGGCAAAGCAACAGAAATATTCATGCATGTGAAATTATTCTGTCAAAAACAATTTTTTTGTCCTATAGTTGAACTAAAGAAGTTTTGTAATAGTAAAGGATAATGGACCAAAATGTTTATGGCCAAATCTGCATAATGAAAAAGCATGAGATAATTATTTATTCAGTTGTTGTCCAACCATGAACATACTATTCCAGTGTGTATGGCCACTTTAACTAAGGGCCCCTTCACACTGGTCGATTCTGCTACGATTACGACGCATTTGCGTCATATTCGACATCGCAGTACGAGCTCGTAGCCAGCGGTCACACTCTACGATGTTAACGCTTTTTCTGACGTAGTTGCGATGTGAACGTCACGCGTCGCAATCGTACGCTACCCTTCACACCGCCATAGTCCTACGACTCCGAGCGTGACGTATTACCAGCATGGGCGTGCTAAAACGTCACGCCCAATCAGGAGACAGGTATGCGGAAGCCCAACCCACGTAGTCGCATTACGAGCTCGTATGACCGCCGTCACATACTACGATTTCGACCGCCACAGCGAGACATTTACGACGAAAGAAAGTTCTGCTCTTTCTTTCACATCGTACGATGCTGGGCTGCGTCGCAAATCGTAACGCCATGTCACACTTTGCAACCTCGGAACGAGGACGGATAAACGTCACAAATCGAACGCTCGTTCAGACTTTGATTGCACAGTGTGAAGGGGCCCTTACTGTGGCCATTACCTTTATGGAGGGAAGCACTCAGATTAGGAAAATGGAACACTCACAGCGAACTATGTTATCCAGAATGATCAACGACAGACACCAAAGCTCTTATTTTTATTAGATCCAGGTTACCTTCCTTTGGTGAGCTCATATGGGGGCTGGTTGTGGGATATGCTAGGTCTGTTAGAATTGTATTAGATCCATATTTTCTCCTATGGAGATCCCAGGTGGTAGATATTGTTGTCATGTTTCTTATCGCAGTTTTATCGGTCTATAGAGATGAAACATGGCATGGATAGCACCATCTATCAAGCTAATATTAAGTTAGCGTGGTTAGAATAGCCTTACTCAGTTCAACTCACTCACGTCAGCGCCGTTATAACTTTCCCCACGGCGCTGTCAGTGAGTTGAACAGAGTTCATTGGCTGTGAACTCACAGGACCCTTCTGACAGCACGGCGAGCATGAGAATTTTCTCACGCTGACGGTGACATCAGTAAGGTGAAAGGAGTTCACCTGCGAGGCGCTGAGCAAGCGCACACAGCTCAGTGTCTGGATGGCGGGCAATACAGCTGCATCATGAAACAATGCAGCCTGCCATCTAGATGTAGCAGAGCTAGATGCATCGTGGGACAAATGGATCATCATCTTCTTGGTGGACAGGTGGGCAATATGTTTATTATTTTAATTCTGTTACAGGGGACATTGGCTTCAGTGGACTGGGCGATGACACGAGTACGGTTTATTTTAGATTCATTAGGTGTCTTGGTCATTCTTTCAATTAAAAGGACTTTATTCTGGGTGTGTGTTTTTTTTTTAAATAATATTACTATGGGGTTGGTAATGAGGGTGTCTTATAGACGCCTCTCCATTTCTAACGTCTGGGCTTGATGTCACCTCACAATACAAAAGGTGACATCAACCCCACTAGACACTACACCAGGGCAAGTGGTAAGAACGATGCTAAGTGCCAGAATTGGGACAACGTATGGATGCACCATTTCTGTGGCGGCTGAGAGCTGATGTTTTTAGTCTGAGAGGAGGCAAATATCCATGGCCCCTTCCTAGGTTATTAGTATCCTCCTACAGCTGTCTGCCTAGTCTTTGCTGATTTTTAAATATTGGGATTCCCCGATTTTAAGAACTAGGAAAGGTTAAGTAAACAGCTGTGCGCTGATGAGAATAGCCTGGGAAGCTCCACGGGCATTACCCCCTTCCCTGGCTATATACATCTGACCCCAGCTGTCCGCTTTCCCTCTGCTGGTTAATAAAATGTTGAGGATCCCAAAAATAATTTATTCAGTAAAGAAACAAACATGTACAGTAAATTTCACAAGCACTGTTCTAATTATATGCCACTGGCATCTTTATATCCATCTAGTCTGTGTGTATAAATCTATTCTATTTTGTCGGCTAACGCTGTGATTTTTCTGTACGTGGCAGATTAATTGCCGGCTTTTCAAAGGACATAAGTGTGTTAAAAGAAAAAAAAAAAAAAAAAAAAAAAAAAAAAGTGGATTGAGTGCTTCTGGAGAAAATAGTGCAAATAGGGTCTTATCCGGGATACAAATAGTTTAATATGACTGAACTGTACTCACCAGATGGAGCTAAAATTTAGCTTATAGAAGTATTCGCTGCAGCAGATCCACAGGTCCAATGGTGACCAACCGGAGGGGAAGAAAAAAAAATAAAAACTGGGTAAACGTGGATTCAATCTGCGCTGCTGAATAAATAGAAGTCTGGGAGTATTATCAATATAAATTGTGGTGCTTATTCATTCATGAATGAATAAAAAACAAAATTTTTATTTATAATATGCCCGGATTTCCAGTTATTCAGCAGCACAGAGTGAATCCACGTTTACCCATTAAAAAAAAAAAAATAGAAAAAAATATATCGGACGGCACTCGCACGGTCAGTGTGCTGTGCGATTTTTTTCTCACACCCATTGATATGCATTGGAGAGTCTCATCCAAAACACAAGGACCATTGCAATTTTATTCTCAGTCCGATTTCAGATGACAAAAAATAAATAATCGCAGATGAGCTGTGACTCATAGCTTTAACATTTGTCAGAGTGCAATTCAATTTTTATAGAATTGCCCTCATAGATGAGCAAGAGCCCTAATAGAGCCTTTTATTTTTTATTTATTTATTTATTTTTAATACCAGATCTGATACAAACAGTTGACAACTGGACATGGAAAAAGATCCAAAAGCAAAAAGATTTCAAGGCTCTTGGCACCAGTGGGTTCAATCCTACCATGTCTTTGAGCTGTTGTGAAGTATGAATGAAAAGACTACAGCACAGTCTGGTGCCTGGAGTCAGAGGAAGGGGGAGGAGGTTTAAGGTAAACAAGCTGGGGGTGGGTAGAATTACTGTACCAAGAGGTAAAACAGAGGCTGTCAAGAAATACCCACAATTACAAATTACAGAATTCCTATAAGGCACCGGGATGGCAATTCTTGTAATTACAGCTGAAACTGCTGCCCTACAATAATGATATTTTCTGCACATTTGGCAGGTTTCATCCTTCCTCTGAGGTTTGTGTATGTAGAATTTCTTAATATTTTCCATTTATTTTTTATGCAAGAGTAAGTGAGAAGTTGCAGGCTTGATACAGTGATCATTTACTACACAACCAGACCGTCACTTGCATGTCCCTTTGGGGGGAAAAAAAAAAAAAAAAAAAAAAAGGGACTAGTACACAGTTCACAAGAGCCTTTTACAAAGCTAAACAATAATGAACCCCTCCCAGTTTAATGCTAATCTCTGACAAGCTGCTCTTCAATGGTTGAGCAGGAAAAGCCTGGCGAGCAAATGAAAACCAGCAATTTCTGAGCAGCAGAAAGAAGACATTCATAAATGCCAACAATAAACAATATCCAAATTACAATGTAACTGTAGAAGGGGAGACAGCAGACTAAGGAGCCATTCACACTTTCCCCTCCATAACTGTGGACTACTTCTGCAATCAGAGTGGAAATATTTTGCTTATTTAACCTTTCCCTTACAAAAGAGGATTACAAGGCACTTCCGGAGCTCATACTCTTGGTTTATGAAACCGGTTTCAGACACATGAATTTCATCTTGTGTAATGTACATTCATTGAAAGAGAAAGGAACTTTGCAAGTAAAAACATTTAAGAATGTCCATTAAAGCCCTGTCATGGGAATGCCATTCACTCATTAACAGGTAAAATTTTTTTTTTTTTTTTTTTCTCTTCTTCCATGCGTTGTACCATCATGGCACAGCACAATAATAAAAAAATGGTAAAAATTAAAATACTCAATCCTGCGGGCTGAATGTATAATTTCTCCCTATGTATTGGTTTGATTTTTTCAAACAGCCTTTTTCTAAAGTGGAATGTCCAAAAAACATTATTTGGTAACTGCAGCTGCACACATCAAAGACAGTACGAACGAACGATAGCTACTGGAGCCATATCTTAAAATAGGGACAAGCATTATACGTAGATAATTATGGTAGGAGAAAAAACGATAAAACTTCATAACCACAGATCCACAAAACCACCTAAGCTTTCTGTAATTGGGAATAAAGGAACACAATCACATGCATAGGAAAAATAGTGCTGACAGAGGTGGCTGACCTCTTGATTCCCATGTCATTGGCAGACAGAATAGAGAGAATAGTCTATGTACCATCTGGTTAAAGGTTAAAAGACATCAAGGCTTTGAAGTCTCCCTTAAAAGAAAAATGGGACATTTTGCTGTTAGATTTTGAAAAGAAAAAAAAAAAAAAAAAAAAAAGACAGAAGAAAGTGGTGCCAGGAACATGTATGAGAGTAACCTTACTGGACTGAACACAACCGTATAATCTCAGGATGATTTAGGAGCATCCCGTATAGATAATTCCAACTCTACAACACTGTGGACCGCTATAATTTACATTTCCGAAAAACACTGAACTAGACAAACTCCTCTAAATACTGCTGGTTATTTTTTTCCCCACATGAGATGGTATCAGTTTTGACTGTATTGCTCTGGGATATGGAGTAACCAATGCACTCCATAACCCGCGACTCATATCTGTCACACCGTAAGGCTTCATGATCATTTAATTAACAAATTAAAGAGCCATCCGTTATACCTGTGTTACTGGATGCACAAAGTTCTCCATCATACACAAGTACTGCAAATATGACATGAATGGATTATACACACAGTAAATGAGGACAGAAAAAAATGTAATGTCTCACCTCTAACAGTGGTGGCACCCTTCATCTGATGTCCCAGGAAATCTATGCTTGGGTAAGAGCCAATGTCCATACTGGCAAGACTGAGAGCAGGCAAGTGGCCCCTGGAAGAGGCTTGTGTTAGCAGCAATAGGTTTCGCTCTTCAGGTGACAACTCAATGGCAATATAGTTCAGTCCATTCTGAAATCCAGCTGAAGTTTCCCTGCACATGGGACTACCACATTCACCGGCCTCTAACGTCTCTCCAGGTCTTAGGGACACATTTTCAACAGAGGCCGAGCTGTGCCTCTTCGGACTGTGTGCAAATGAAGGAGATACAGGAGTCACTTGAGTTGTAGATGAGAAAGTCTCCGAACTGTGGCGACGGCGCCCACCTTGTGGGTCTGCCCGAATTACCTTTGCACCCCTGTTAGGATCTGGGGGAGGACTGTGTAAATTAAAGCCTCCATTCATCTGGTCCAAGAGCAAAGTAAGGCGCTGCACACCACCAGAAACGGCACTGTCTATAGGTAAGGTTTGATTAGCAGCTGAGGATACAGGAGGAGATGAATGTGGTGGAGACTTCCGTGGACTCATTTCTGTATAGTCAGAGTTTGAACATAATTTTGGTGAGACTTTTGACTTTGGAGATGGAGGGCCAAAGTCCAGATTCATGTAGTCTGAAATTGGAGATTGTTGAGGTTCCGACCCAGATGATGACGATAGACTTCCAGCAGCAGATTGAGGTCTAGAATCTGAAAGAGCAGGTGGAGGAGGCAAAGGCAGAGTATCTTGGGACCTTGTCTCTCCAAAGTATATATGGATATATTCTCCTCCAGGTGGGCTAGGTGGTTCTGGAGGATGCTCGCTCATACTGGGAAGTGTGCGCAATGCAAGTCGGGATGGTCGAGCTGCTCGACCATGTGGAGAAGAAGAAATAGGGGACCTCATCATGACATATGGTTCTGCATCTGCAGAGCAAGTAGTCTGGGGTGGCATTGTGTGATTTTGACAGCAACAATTATTTTTAGGCTGCATGAAGAAATAATCAGGAGGCGTAAATGACAAAGACTCTGCAGGTGAAAGCCGATGCACAGGTACTTGTCGTGCTTTTGGACCAGACCACATGAGCATATAACCATCTGGAGAGTCCTCTTGGGAACCAGCAGAGGACTCAGTGCAGCAACGTGGGTGAAGGAT